>NW_021605583.1:855568-876231 GCF_004785775.1 Grammomys surdaster | reverse complement strand
TCTTCCATTCTTCCTCTCTTTTTCTTTTTTTCCTTTTCCCTTTTTCCTTTGCTTATAGTGTCTCGTATGTTTGGTAGTGAAGATTAAGTCTTGCCCATGCTAGACCAGTGCTCTCACAGTGAGCTATAGCCTCACCCTCTTTTACTTTCAGATGGGGTTTTTGCCAAGTCCTCCAGACTATGAACTTACTCTGTATCCCAGCTTGACTTTGAACTCGTGTCCTCCCTCCCCACCCCACCCCTACTTGGCCTCCTGAGTTGAGTAGCCGAGGTCACAGCTCACCATTGCCTAATTTCCTTGTACCCCCATTTTCATCCTCTGTAAAATAAAGATGACAGGCACCCCATGGTTGTTCGGTTCCTTCGTGAGAATAAGTATCATTTATGACTGCATGAAGAATGGCAAGAGAAAGGTTTGTTACACGGATTCTCATCAAAGGCCCCTTTCCCTTTCCCATTTTGTTGACGTAGGAACTAGAGAACTAGGGAGAAAGTAGAAACCCAATAGATGTGCTACATCTGGCAGTACCTGATGCTCTTTCTCTGAAGGGCATGAAGCACAGGGACAAAACAGGATCCTAACCTGAGAAAATGAAAATAAGGACAGATGATAGATCTCTCTTGGGTTCTTGCTTGCCATGAAGCCCCTTGAGGCCACTGAAGAGACCCACAGATGCTCACTCTCTTAGCACGCTACTACATGAACTTCCAACTATCTTCTCTCATCAGCATCAACCTACTCTTGTGTTTCTGAAGGACATGAGCAGGCATGCGCTTTAGCTCTCTCATTTTACACACGAGGATGCCAAGGTTTCAGTGCTTGTATAGTTTGCCCAAAGTCACAAAGCTAATTAGGCCCAGTGTTGGTAGTTCAAGCCAGTCCTGTGATTCCCAGTCCTGTGATTCCCAGTCCTGTGACCATGCTATAATACTCTGCAGCTTTGTCAGTGAGCACCGTTTCATCAAGGCAGCACCTGAGACTCAGGAGAAGAGGCCATTTAAGGGTGACTCCAGCCTCTGGGTTGGGAGTCTGACCTTATTAATTCATCACTATCCTGACCCTGTCCGTTAGCTCCTGAAGTCTAGCTCAGGGGAGACAGAGAGTGGGGCTTAATGGAAACAGGGAAGCTGGTGACAATATGAACCATCTGAATTATGCTCTCAATTTGCAAAAGTCTGATGGGTCTGCAATAATTCCAATCCAGGTCAAGTGTCTGCGTCTCCTCCATCACTGATCTCACTCAGAGCTTCTTCATTTGTTGTAATTTGTTCCCTGTAAGAAGCTCCCTGTCCCTTGTGCTCCCCCTGTTGACAACCTTCAGTACAGTTCCATTCTTGCTGTTCTATACTAAAGATACCATGGTGGCAGTGGCCTTAGTCTAAGACCACCCACAAAGTCAGGCATGCACTTAGAGAAGAATAAAGAGTAGGAAAATAGGGATATGACTCAGTGGTAGAGTGTTTGGCTAGCATGCATGAAGCCCTGGGTTCACATCCCACCACCATGCAAATGGCGTATGGCCACACACCTGTAATTGCAGCATTTGGATGGTGGAGGTGGGAGCAGAAAAGTCACTAGCTCAAGGTCATCCTCAGCTACATAAGGAATTTCAGGTCAGCCTGGCCTATATGAAATTTTGCCAGAAGGATGGGGACGGGGATAAGGATGGGGAATTTCACCTCACCAGAAAAATGTAATATAGGAGCTATTCTAGAGGTATAATGAATGCTTCTGGAATAATCCTGACATTGTTGGAGGTGACAATTAAACCAGCAGAGGCCTTGAACAGGTTCTAGATCTTGTGGTCCAAGTCAGGGATAATTGGCACATTCCATTTCTCTGAAGATTCTTTTAAAAAATCTTAAGGCATTGTCCAGTCTCCCAGACTCCTGCAGTTGGAGCTTTTGACTATGAGAAAGAAGGCCTTGGAAGCAGCAGGTTCTGATGGAGGTGGGTATCAACTTCTATATTGCCTGTCTGACACTAGGCTGACAGAAATGTTGGAAGGAACCTCTGATGTAACCTGACCCAACGTCCTACCTAGTTTAAAATTTTGCTCCATAATTTCCCTAGCAAATGGCCATTTGGCTAGATTTGAGTTCTTTCATGGCCAGAGATAAAGTGACATTATGTGGTAAACTGTGCTGTCCTTTAGGTGGCTCTAATTGTTCAAATAGCCTTCCTTCTATTATGTTTTTTTTTAAATATCTATCTTCCTATGGCTTTCATCATGTCTATTATCATCCAGGTGTATCCAAGTTGCAGCCTTGGTCACATGCACCCCAGGACAGCCATGAATGTGACCCAGTTGATGCAGATGGCAACGTCAAACTGAATGTCATAGGGTTGGATGACCTTAGAGGAGCAAACTGGTGCTAAGAACATATTTATTATTAATTTTATTCTAGTGTAGTTTGCTTGGTGACTATATGGGGAGTTCTTCTTCTTCTCTCCTCTCTCTTTCCTCTTCCCTATCCTCCCCCCCTTACCCCTTTCCCTCTTCCCACCTCCCTCCTCCCAAAGGCTCTTCCTTTAACCACTCAACAGCACTGGGAAAAGAGAGCATACCCAACTAGCTGAGAACCTGCTTAAGCCATACTACATACTCAAGCCCTTCCCACATAACTCCTAGTGTTCTACAATCTTCATAAATTGCTAGATTATGAATACCTTGTATGCCCTTGGCTCTAGGATGTGTGGTAAGGAGGACTTTAAATATAGCTATTATTCTTATTCCTTTTCAGACACTCATTATAAGCTAGGCATTCTGCTAATGACACTCTATACATCTTCTTTCCGTGTCTCACCTTAAGTAGTGAGATCAGTTGTAATCTCCACTTCATATGCAAAGAAACTGAAGCCCCAAAGAGAGAAATAACTTGTTCAAGATGTTGTAACCTGTCATTGATAATTATAAAATTTGAGCTTGTTTGTCTCGGTCCACAAACATATTCTCAAGCATTTATGTAAAGATCCTATCCCCTTGCCAAGGGTCCTAAAGTCTAGTTGAGTTGGAGCAAAATAAAAGACACACATACACACAAGGCCCAACTAGGATAATGAAGAAAAACAGTAAAGAAAACACTATGGTATGCTGTGTAGGTGGCGATTCTCTGGGCTAGAGAAAAAGGGAGAACAGGCTGGACCAGAGGAATGAAGACAGGTGTCCTAAGGGCTTCCTGGAGAATGAAGAGACAGGGGCAGGAAAGGAAATATGCTTAGTGAAGAGCAAATAAGAACATAGAGTGTGGAAGCAAAATGCCTAGAGGATGCTGAGACCTTTAAGACAAGGTTATAGAATGTGAACTTGACCCCGTAGTCACTGTGGAGAAATGGCTTTCCAGCTGGAGAGACCACTGATGCACAGTAGCATTGTGGTGCGTGGGGCTGTAAGCTTCTTCTACATGGAAAGAGGGACCTTCTTGACACAAAGAACTTCTGGTTTCTTTGGAAAGTCAGTTATGTAAATGCTGTTTTGCTGGAAAGCAGACAGGTAAAAGAATGTTTTGCTAAAGCAGACACGTGAAAGGACATGTGATGAAGGAATATAAATATGACCTGACAGACTGTAAGAGCTGGAGCATTGGTTTGCTTTTCTCCACCTTGCTATTCTTCACTAACTACATACATGCATTGGTTCACCTTACATCGTGTTGCTGAGCTCTGCTTGTGGTGACACCATAGACAGAAGCTCTTCAAAGAACTCCTTGTGAGGTTCCTGCGGCTTCTTGCCGCTTCTGTGACTGCCTCTGCCAGTTGGCGAGCTTTGTGTTTTATTCTGGTTTGAATTGCTCTTGCTGGTTCGTGTGTGGTGATTCCTGAGTAGACTGGACTGCCACTGCTGTTTCATATGTGGTGTCTGCTGTGACGACTGGCCTGCAGCTGCTGATTTGTATGTATTATTTGCTACTGAACTGAACTGCTGATATCCTGACAACAAAGATTGGACTCACCCCCAAAAACTATTTCTACACAGGTCTACTTCCCCCATGTCCCAATAACTTTTCTTTTCTTGCATCTCTGGTGGGTGGTAGGCTAGAAGGGAGGTTAAAGCATTTAAGAATCCTTATTAAAAATAGATTTGGAAAAAAAAAGCCTAAACCCACCACTTGTACTAAGTGGTCCTGTTGTTGAGTTCCAATGAGAAGTCTCAGTGTGTAAAGATATATATTAAGATCCCTTATGGAAAAAAAAGAAAGAAAGAAATGCTGGGCGGTGGTGGCGCATGCCTCTAATCCCAACACTTGGGAGGCAGAGGCAGGTGGATTTCTGAGTTCGAGAGTTCGAGGCTAGCCTGGTCTACAGAGTGAGTTCCAGGACAGCCAGGGCTACACAGAGAAACCCTGTCTCGAAAAAACAAAAAACAAAAAACAAAAAAAAAGATCCCCTATGTTCTGGTTAGTAGGTAGCTTGGAGAGAATGATAGGTAAGGAGACAGTGGCAGGGGTGAGCAGAGCAGAAGGGGTAAGGCTATGACACAAGTTCTGAGCCTTGTCCAGGCTGGGAATGACCACAGTCAGGAAGCCTCCTAGATACTACCCCTGAGCTCACTACATTATAGCCTGGGAACCATAAGCATCTGGGCTGGAATGTAAGGGGACATCTGTGTAAGTCACAATAATCCACTCATCCCTGAACTCCGTGCCTTGGGCAGGTGTTCTAGAAGAATCAAGAAACTCTTCTAAGAGATGAGCCAAGACAGTCAAAACTTTGAAAGGGCCAGGAAAGGGGCCATCTATGAAAACTCAGGAAACAGAAAGTGAGTTTTCATAGCTCGAGATTGTCTTCAGGGGTGCTGAAAGTGGTAAGAAGTCGCTGAGCAGAGGAGTCGCACGCTCTGTAAAACTTGGAGCTTTTCCACCCTAGAGAGAATACCACCTGATGGACCAAGACCATGCTCACCCAATGGCTGATGAGCCCCACAATCCAACCGTCCCTCAGGACTCTCATGTGTTCACTACAGAGGAGGAGTAAGGAACACCCTCGGTGGTGCAGGTAGAAAATCCAGGCCTAGAAGCAGCCAAGGACCATAGAAAGCCGTGCTTTAAATCAATTCTGGGAGAAAACTAAGTTACCATTTCCCAGCAAGAAGAGTTCAGTGAAACTTCTGGAACCCATTCAGTCAACACCTCACAGTTACAAACATCTTCCACTCATTTATCTCAGTTGGTTGCCACCATGGCCCTGTAATAGTTAATATTGATTGTAAGCTTGACAGAATGGGGAGAGAACCAGAGTATGAGTGAAGCTCTGGACGTGTCTGGAAAGGCTTTTCCAAGAATTAGATCATGAGGGCTCTGTCTTAGTCACCTGATGGCTCTGAATTTTGCATGGACCATTGAGAAGTGGAGTAACTATATAAGCTGGGTCTTAGAGAAAGAAGGGCACTGCTACGAATATGCCTTCAAGAGGTTTATCATGTTGCTACCCCAGGACCATAGAACAAGACCTCTGAAACCCGGACCCAAAATGATTCCACCCTCTGCAGACTGTATCGCTCAGGTGCTTGTCACAGCAGGACAGAGTCTAACTCAAGCCCCGTGAAGCAGATTAAGCTGGTGCTGCTCTGCGGTTTACAAATGAGAGATGTCAAGGACCAGGTGAGGCTTTGTGTTGCCCACTGTCACATACCTGAGAGCAAGAATGTAACCAGGATGTCTCTCCTTGTAGGCCTTGTTTCTCGGATATGCCATGTTATCTGCTTTACAACTGTTTTCGGGTTTGGAGAAAGCAAAACATATCCCGAAAATAAGAACGTCAACTGGCTGCTTTAAGAGCGCCCCCATTTTATAGTGAAAGACTTTCTGGGTGTGTCAAAAAGGAAGATGCTCAGATCTGAAGGTAAGCTGAGATTTACTGAATGCATAAAATGTGCTGGACACAGTGTACACCTTCACTAACGTTTATTATTTATTCATCAACCCATTCTACAAATGTTCCTGGAAGTCGAGCACTGTGCCAGGCATAAGGACATGATCAGAAACACAGATGACATGGCTCCTGGCCTCATACAATTTTAATTCTAGGAAATATTACAGAAAATGTGTCCAACAACACCAAGAGTTAAAAGGCCCTCTGCATTGTACTAAACATAATAAAGCAAAAACAGGGAAGGCCAAGGTAGATCATGGGGGAAAGAGTGTGTCTTCTATAGAAAGCTTGTTAAAGAAGATATTGATGAGGAGGTGGGGGATGGTTAATCGTCACTGTCAGCTTGACTGGATTCAGCATCACTAGGAGACACTTTTATGGAGACAAGCCTGTGGAGACATGTTCAGAGGGGGTGAGCTGAGAAGGGAAGACCTATCATGAATGTAGTTGGCACTCTTCTGTAGGCTGTGGGTCTGGACTGAATAAAGGGGGCCAAAGGGAGAGAAAGCCTGATGAGATACAGAACTCATTTGTCTTTGCTTTCTGATTACAGATGACCCGAAACCAGCCACTTCGCCTTTTGGCTGTTGTATCGCCCCACCATGATTGACTCTGCCCTCAACTAGCTTCTTGGTGGGTACTAAGGCATAGTGACAAGAAAAGGAACCAATACAGTCTCACTGGAAAACTGAGAGGCCATGTGAAGAAGCCGTGGAAGAGCGTCTGGAGTAGATGACAAAGGATGAAGGAATCTATGGAGGTCTATGATTTGGTTTTGTACTTGGCTTTTGTTTGATACAGGGTTTCTCTCTCCATAACTTCGTTTATCTTGGAACTTGCCAAGATATCCTAGACAGCCTTCAAACTCAAGGTCCACCCACCTCTGCCTCCCTCATGCTTAGATTGGAAGTCAGAAGAGATCAGTATATGCAGAATCTGCTTAAGAGAAAAATGGTCCATTTGCTATTGCACTGGCACCCTGTGGTATACTTAAATGCAGTGATGTAATCCGGCATCAGGGAAAGGAATGTGTGCAGCTCACGGACAGTGTCAGCTGAGGAATGTCACGCCTCACTGAAAGGTGCCACGATATGTGATGTGACATAATATGGGTTTGAAAATGCAGCTGGAATTGCTTTTGGGGGAAGGCTGGGGTAAAATTGGGGAAAGGGAGCCCAGCGGAAGGGCATTTCAATTATTCCACTGGGAAGTGAGGGGTGTTAGGGTTGGGAATGGAAGTCAGGAGAGACTAGCATATGCAGAATCTGCTTAAGAGAAAAAAGGGTCCATTTGCTATTGCACTGGACAGGTTAGGGCTCAAGAAGAGGATGAAGAACAATGCCAGCTTCTAATGTAGGTAATCAGATGGCTGCAAGTGACATTTCTGAGATGGAGCACACAAGACAAGGGCAATTCCAAGTGGAGAGGCAGATGTGAAGCGGTCTCTGTTGGATGTGCTTTTAGATGTCAGTGGGACATTTGGGAAGAGATGGAATATATGTGGATTTCAGGAGACAGGGCTGGGCCGGAAAAGTAAAGTTACAATGGTCAGAACACATATGGTATTTTAAAGGCATGATAATGAGAATATGGAGAAGAAGAATATAGGGAGAGAGAAGGAGTTTGAGACCCAACCTCAAAGAAGCCCTGTTTAGATATGGGTAATCTAGCAAAGCAACCAAGGAGAAGATGGTGGGTTAGGGAGAAAACTAGAGACCAGAAGGTCGCAGCCTCCACAAGGGGTTTCATGTTTCAAGACAGAAATGTAATCGGCTGTGTCAAATTCTGCTGAGAAATCAAGATGAGAACCATCTGGGCCACCAGAAAGCTGGCGGCGACCTTGCAAAGAGCAGAGGTGCCCGGGAGGAGCAGCCAGAAGGGAAAGGACGGAGGATGGAGCATGAGGTTGGAGACTGAAACAACTCATTTTCCCGCCTGCCAGGGTAAACAGTAGATGGGCTGCATGCAATTAAAAGGAAGGGTACTTTGTAGGCTGGGCCACACCAGAGCATTTGCCTAACGAGAATGGTTCGGCAGAGTGGGACACATGAATGATCCCAGGGTGATGGTTTTGTACTGTCAACCTGACTGAATTTAGAATCACCAAGGAAATGCAGTTCTTGAGGGGGGTGTTTCCAGAGAGGTTTAATTGGAGACAAAAGACTCCCCCAGAATAGGGTGAGGTAATCCAGGACAGAGGAGAGGATCCTGGACTAAGAAGGGAAAAGGAGAAAGTCAGCTGAGCATGAGGCTCTTCCCAACCCTTGCCTGTGCATGTGATATGATCAGCCAACCCCACACATGCCACCCCATCCTCTCCCTTTGCCCCTGAGACTGGGAGCCAGAACAAGCCTTTGTTTCTGTTGCTTTTCAACAACTACCTGGTCACAGTGGAATGCAAAGTAAAGGATAGACCCAGAGACAGATACAGCCTTTGAGATGTGAAGGGAGTTGCAACCAGTGTACCTAATAAGAATTGCCCATTCATGCACAAGAGATTCTTTTTTCCATTGTAGTAGGAAGAAAAGATAGAAGGGAGGAAGGGAGGGAGGGATTAGTGCTAACGCCAATATGTTTGAAGCTTTAGTGAGGAGTGGACACCAAATAGTTTGGGCTCCTCTGAAAAAGATGGGGAGCTTAGAGGGAGAGGAGAAGATGTGAAATGATTGGAGAGAAGTGGAAGCCAGACCCAGGAGAGCTACCAGGAAGTAGTGGGTGGCATTCTAAAATGTATCATCGCCGTAATTAATTTTAAAAGTAGTCTTTGCTGTGGTGTTTTCCCCTTGATCATCATCAGTTGTCCAAAAGCCACACAAAGAACAAAAGCATCACCCAGAGGCCCAACAGAGGAGTTTTGCAAAACACAGCTAGAGTGGGAAAAGAAAGGAGTGAAGGGTATTGGTGCCATCACGAGGGTGGATGGTAGAATTCAGGCTGGCCGTGGGAGGAAATCAAGCTGACTGGTGTTGATAGGCAATGGGTGATAACAAAAGGTGATTACATCAATGGGGTTTTCATCATGGTGACGAAACACCCAAGGCATACTCCCCTATCAAGAGAATTGACTTACCTAGCACGCAGTTTAGGACACTAAAGCAACATGACATAAGCTTGGTACATCAAGGTAGGGACATAGAAATATCTTCATGTCAATATGGACCTTTTCCCCTCTTGTAATGCCATAAGAATTTAATCATGGAGAATCTACTCTAATGAACTGACCGAATCTAATCACTTCCCAAAGGTTTTACCCCTAAATACCACAGTGAGACTAACTTTCTGCCATCTTGTTACCATTAGCAAATACTTTAGGCCTTAAACATGAGGTCGATGGGACAGTCACATCCCCAGAAAAGTAGCTTTGTGAATCTGAAGATATTTTTAATATGGTGTGTGTGTGTGTGTGTGTGTGTGTGTGTGTGTGTGTGTGTGTAGGTGCCCATGGAGGCCAGCAGAGGGCATCAGATCCTCAGGATCTGGAGTTACAGGTGGTTGTGAGCCATCAGACATGAGTGCTGGGAACTGAACTCAGGTCCTCTGCAAGGGTAGTACACACTCTTAATGACTGAGCCATCTCTCTAGCTCTGAATCTGAAGATTAGTAAGAGAAGCAGTGAGTGGACAAGCTACCAAGCAATAGGTAGGTGAGAAACAAGACATTAGAAATTTAGACTTGAGAAATGGTGTCATTTCTAGTGATCAAAAGTCCAAAGTTTGCTCCCTATGGCGTGAGCAGCACCAGATAGGGCGGGGGGGGGGGGAAATGACTGAGTGGGAGATGGTCAAGCAACAGTGGGAGTGAATATTGAATGGGCCAGTTTTCTGTAAGCTTTCTTAGAGGAAAGTAGGGAGTTTAGGTAAGTATATCCTTGATACAAACCTATCATCTTCCCAAGCCATAAATGCCTCACTAGTTTTAAGAACCCCACACATGATCTATTCTGGTCTTCCTTGAACATGTCCTTTATGGCCGTGCTTCTCATGAAACCTCGTGAGATATGGACCTATGAAATGCAATCTGGCCCAACATAAAATGTTTGGAGGATCAGACACCATCTAAAACTAGACTCTAGTTTAGATAAATGGAATATCTAGTGTCAAAGGCTTACGAGAATAAATTTTAAGGTGGAGGAAATTCTATCCATTAACTTAATGCTTTCCAAATACTAGGAAAAGGTACCTATCCTATATTGCTTTTTTTTTTTTTTTTGCTTGAAGAAAATATATTTTTGAACTATCCAGCATGGATTACCAGAGCTATGAAAGTGAGGAGTGAAGGAAGAGGTGGGTGGGAGATCCTGACCTAGGAAAGGAGAAGACAAGAGGTCCCCACAGGGACCTAGCCATAAAAGAATAGCAACAGCAGAGTCAATGCATTACGTTTCTATATGGATCAAATGAGAACTTGCAAGAAATTGCCCAAGTCTTTTTACCTTGTTTGTTGATTTTATTACTCAGTTTCTTCTTTCTATTAGCTGGTGATTTCAATGTCTCTTAAAGTGGAAGGTAAGTGTGTGCTTGAGAAACAGAGAGGCAATGAGGAGTCAGAAAGACACATCTTCCTCCAAGGGACAATCAGAGGAAGCTGGAAAATGACACCAGGGACTAATGTCAATCATCCCCAGTCTATTTCTATTCTCCTTGGTCCACTCAAATGGCTTATCTGAGCTGAACACCCTGTAACATACGCAATTACAAAAAGAAAAGATGCCTTCTTTTTTGTACTCGTTTGTGAACAGAAGAAAGAAATAGAAAAGGCATCCCTCACCCAGCAGCCATTTTCTCTTCTAGGCCCACATCTGGCTTGTAATTGACCTGAGGCAAAGATAGTAGGAAGTCAGAGGAAGATCGTGAAATATACATCCCTTGCTTTGCAGGGACTGGGGTACCACTGGGATGAGTCAAGCAGTCCGAGGATGAACGGCATCCAAGACTTTTTTTCAGGTCCTTTGCACAAATTCCAGTTACAGTTTACTTCTAAGGATGCTAAATAAACCAAAACAAGCTTTAGCTGGGTGATAAGGGCTGAGCAGAATTCATTTGACCCCAAGTGTTTGCACTACGTGTGTTTCATGTGACTACGATGTAACAGCTGACATAACCTGAGGAGAGAAGGGCTTCTTTAGGCCTACCATTTCAGAAATATCAGTCTGCCAGGGTGGGGAAACTACAGCAGAAAGCAGCAGGAGGTCCAGGAAAAGAAGCACAGGGGTGGATTAGGGCAAGACACAGATAACACACACACACACACACACACACACACACACACACACAAACCCTCCTCCCAGTGATCAGCTTCCTGGAACAAGGCCTACCTCCTACCTCTCACCGCTTCCCTGTAATATCATATTGTGGACCCATCAAAGGTTTAATGCACTGATTGGGGCAGAGTTCTCATGATCTAACCCTTTCTGTGCTTTACTAATGTGGTAGTTGTTTCTCAGTCCAATCAAGTTGACCATCAATGCCCCCCATGCCTCCGCCACCCTTATTTCAATCTCAGACAGTGGAAAAGCCTTCTTGCCTCTTCCTGTCTGCCTTTCCCTAACAGGAATATCTACAGGAAAGCGTGTCTGTGGAGAACGCCCAAGATAAAATCTCTGCCTTATCCCCCTTGCCTGCAAATTAAGATAATCATGAAACAGTTATGAGAGGCTTAAAAAGCATCCTCTCCTCAGAGAAAGAAATCCTCAAGAGTCACAACACAGACAAAAAGGCAAGCTGAACCCTAGGAATCTGCAAGAAAAAAAAAAGGCAACAGTGTCTGAAATGGTTTTTCCTCAGCAGTGAGCTCACAATAAAGATGACGATTATTACAAAACTGGAGTTTACAGCTAAGACACGGTAAAGTAGCAGGTTGAAGTTCTGGAAAGAATGCTTTCGTCAACCCCCATCTAAAAGAAAGAGGAATCTCATCAATCCTCAGTTGCTACTGCATCCTCTGCCTATCAACATGGCACAAGACAGGGCTGATACGACACAGTAAGAGTGCCTGGAACCTGGAAAACCACTTCAGAGACTGGTATGGAGGCTCCCTTAGCCTGGTGGGCCATGAAGAGGTGAAAGTTGGCAGGATGGCTTCTCAAGATGCTGGTTATGAATTTGACATCTCCTTCACCTCAGTGCAGAAGAAAGCAATCAGACCCCGTGGACAGTCCTGGACACCACTGACCAGATGTGGCTGCCAGTGGTCAGAAGTTGGTACCTTGATGAGCAATGCTATGGGGTCTTACTGGTCTCCATAAAGTAGAAACTTATGCTAAGCATGGTGAAGAGAAGGTAAAGATCAGGAGGCAATCTTATGCTGTCCCACCAGCTCCAATGGAGCCTGATGGTCCCTTCTACAGTGACATCTGCAATAATCGCAGGTATGCAGACCTTACTGAGGACCTGCTACTCTCCTGTGAGAGCCTAAAGGATACTATGGCCAGAGCACTGCCCTTCTAGAATGAAGGAATTGTCCCCCAGATCAAGGTGGGGGAAAGGGTCTTGATTGCCACCACAGCAAAAGCCCTTGAGGTTCGCCAAGCATCTGGAGTATCTCTCAGCAGAGGTCATCACGGAGCTGAACCTGCCAATGGGTATGCCCATCATCTGCAAATTGGACTAGTACTTGAAGCCCATCAACCCCATGCATTTTCTGGGAGGTGAGGAGATCGGGTATGAAGCCATGGAAGCTTTGACTGCTCAGGGCAAGGTCAAGAAGAGAAGAAGAGGCAGACTCCTACCCCCAAGAAGATCCTCCCTGCCTGTTTATGCCTCCTACACCCTTCCCCAACACTTGCCACACTACCTATATCTTTCGGATCTTAAGTTTAAGTTGTGGTTGTAGATGGGGACCCGTGGCTCCATTTTCATTTCAGTATTTTATCCCCAGCCCCCTCCCACTCCCTTCACACAATCTCATCAGGATAACACCTCTGGGAGTGAGGATCTTGGTCCACATCCGGGAACAGTTTCTCTTACCAGGAGAGTTGAGAGGTAGTAATTATAGTCTTTTTAGTCCTTTGTTTACTAAGAGTCTACTAAGGAAGAAGTCAGGGGAAAACTATGCTGTGTCATGACAAATGAGGAGAAGCTGTGGGCCAGTTTTGTCCCTGGGGCCTGTCCTGCACTCTTCCACAGTTAGGTAACTGAGGGCTGTAGTCATTCCATTGGAAAGTGAAAGCAACTTCCACAATGATGTAAAAGATACTACTTCCTCTCTAATCCTAAAGGAGCTGCTGGCCTCAGAAAGTTAGACGCAATCTTGTCAAGTTTGTGTGTTACATTTACCTTTACAAAATGAAAAGTGTATATATCTGCACATAAAAGGCCCTCTGAGGTTTCTGTAGCATTTGAAACAGTCCCTTGTGGTCACCAGAAAATAAGCCATTCATATCAAATGAGATACACTCCTTGTCAGCAGGGGCAAGCGTACCTCTTGCTTGGTTAGGATCCCTTTACCTTGTTTTGTGAAAGTGAAGTGCACCTTGATCATGTCCAAGTCATGCTCCAGTTGACTGACCCTACCATGTCGGTTCAGAACTTGTTTGGCATAACAACCAAATCTCATTCCAAATCAATATAATATGGGAGTGGCATGTAATAAAATATATAAATGAATTGTGGAAAAAGAGAAATAAATACTACTTGCTGATTTATATTTTCTAGATGATCTTTTGGGGGAGCCCAGGATAGTGAGTGTTTCAAAGTGATGAGAAGGGTGGAAATCTAGACCATATTTAAGGTATAGTGTAAGTAGGGAAGGGGGTTTGGATGGTTACTATTGATGGTCAACTTGACAGGATCTAGAATCACCTGGAACAAACGCTGCAGGTACACCTATGAGGGATTGTTTAGATTAGGTCAGCCTCTGGGCTTGCCTGAGTAGTTAGGTTGACTAGGTTAATTAAAATAAGAAGATCCATCCTAATAGTAGGCAGAGCTATTCCCTAGGCTTGGGTCCTGGATTGTATAGAAGAAGAAAGTTGGCTGAGTGCCAGCATCTGTGACTCTCTGCTTCTTGATAGCAGATATCTGCTGTCCCAAGCTGCAGCTGTCATGCTTTCCTCTTCATGGTATACTCTACCCCAAAACTGAGAATCAAAAGAAGCCCTTATTCCCTTAAGTTGCTTTTGTCAGTAGATTTTATCATAGCAACATTAACGTTAACCAAGATAGAGCTGTTGGTTCACTCAGCCCATTGGAGCTCAACGGTGCCACTGCCAAAAGAGAGACACAGGGGGTCACTGTCATCTTTGCAGCTTTACTTGTGGGTTCCTGGTTTCATGGCCCCAAATTTTAGCTTAGCAATGTTGACCCATGCTGTTTTCCAATGTGGACAGGCATTATGAGAAACATGATCAGTTTTTTTACCATAATATGAGAACAACAGTTATTTTTTTAGTTGTGTAGATTTGCATGTATCTGCCTCATTTCCCTTCAGCCCACCAAAATTGTCTTAAAATTAGCACTAGAACTCAGGCACATGGTTGGGAGTAGGACCAGCATGCACTAGTCTACAAATTTATTCTAGCAAAGCAATAGGACAGCAGAAGAGGACATGGCCAGGCTTCCATTTTAGTGTTATTGAGAACTGGTCATTAGAGAATGAGCTTGAAGAATCCTGTGGAAGAGGGGAGAAAGGACTGCAGAAGCCAGAATGGGTAGAGGACATCATAAGAACACAGCCCACAGAATCAACTAACCCAGCTTCATTGGGGCTTAATATACAACTAGGGAGTCTGCATGAGTCTGACCTAGACTCTCTGCACATAAATTGTGGTTGTGTAGCTTGGTCTTCTTGTGGTACACCTAACAGTGGAGAGCTGTCTCTGACTCTTTTGCCTGCTCTGGGACAACCTCATACTGAGTTGTCTAACCCAGCCTTAACATGAGGAGTGGTGCCCAGTTTTAATGTAACTTGATACGCCATGTTTGGTTGATATCCCTGGGAGGCCAACACTTTTCTGAAGGGAAACAGGAGGAGTGGATAAGAGAGGAGGGTTGGGAGGGAAGGAAGGAAGGAAGGAAGGAAGGAAGGAAGGAAGGAAGGAAGGAAGGAAGGAAGGAAGGAAAGAAGGGAGGAAAACTGTGGTGGGATATAATATATGAGAGAAGAAGACATCTTAAAAATTTTAAAGACCTGGTCATTAGGATTGGTTAAGTAAGCTGTGGCACATTCACAGGGTGGGGCAGTGGGCAACCACTAAAACTGATGTCATTGAGAAATAATCAATGTGTTTGCTTAGAAATGAGTTGACAGTTTTAAATGAGAAAAGTCCACCAATACAACTATTTGAATACATGCTATCTTTGTGAAATCTGCATATGTAATTAGAACAAGATAAGTACTCTGGTTTTAACAAAATGTCGAGATTACAAATGTGTTCTGTTCCTGTTTCCTTCTTTACCTGTATTTCCAATTTGTTTCAGTAGTGAGGTAACCCTTTTGTAAATAGGAAATTTTATTCCTTAATTTTCTAAAAATAAGAATGAATTGAGAACGTAGCCCACCAGCTGAGTACTGGTGCAACATATGCAAGACCCTGGGATTGAACCCAGCATTGGAAAGGATTGATTAGTTAATTAGTTTAAAATATTCTTAAGGTGACTCTTCCTCCATTCCTCCCTCTGAAACCATTTCACCTTCTCAGAGGCAACATCAGTTATTAGTTTCTTAGATAACTCTTCAGCACTGATGTCTGCACGTATGAGCAAGCCTAAGTGGAAAAGTTCTTCCACTTTTTTTTTTTTTCAAAACAACTTTAAATTAAATCCTAACCCGGAGTCAGGAAGAGCTGGCTGCTGAGAAAGGAAATATATCTCTAAATACTTCTTAACTGTCTCTGACAGGGAAGGCCAGTACCAGGGCAAAGGAAAACCAATTACCTCAATGACGAGGATCCCAAACCATAACCAAGATAAAGCATGTTAAAATTATGCAATATTCTAAAAGTGAAAATTACTACAAACAACTCACAAAGAAAGCAACGAGGCCAGTATTACGTTTTGGTTTTGTTTGTTTGTTTGCTTTCTTTTTGCCTCAGGCTCTGGTATGGCTTCATATGGCACTGTTCCGGCCAAAGACAAGAAAGCAAGAGTTAGGGCGAAAGAATAATGGGAGTGGAGAGAAGTGGGATAGAGACGGCCTGACCCACGTAGCCATTAAATGCTGAGCTGACGAGTTCTGTGTTCTCATTAGGAAGGAGAACTTACAGATTTCCCTTATTAAGGTTCCCTCTAGAAAAAGGAAGGCTTCTGGGGTAACACTCTGACCCTCTCTGTTGCCTACCTCTTACTTCTCAGGGAACTAAAAAGTGAGTTGCCTAGTTAGTGAATTAAGAGAGAGTAAGCATGCATATAGACACACCCTTCTTGGTTGAGTCTAAGAGGTTTTTTGTCCTTGGGGAAAGTGTCCAGAGTCTTAGAGTCAATGATCATCTTGCTTTCCCAGAGAATGCCCTCCAACTGTCTGAAAGGAAAACCCTGGCAGCCATGGTCCTACTGTATAGCTTCACCTCTAGTCACAGCAGAACAGATGATGGTGGATACCTAACTAAGCAGCGATAGTAGGCCTGTCCTTTGGGCATTGGTATTATATCCAAGGAGAGCTGATTTAGTCTCTGTACAACCGGAATGAGGAGAGAGCCATCTCAGCCTCTGAGGTAGGCTTGTTATAGTGAATCCAGGAATTGAAAAATGATTACCTTTCACCCACTACCACAGACTTAGGTGGTCTGTCCAAACAAAAATGTCCGGAAAGAACCCATGTCTATAGCTGATTGGTTGATTGCGGCTCTAATGATGTGGAGAAGTTGAAGACTTGTAAGCCTAAGGAAAAATTATCTTGAATTATCTTAAGCTGCCTCAACAGCTGTTTGCTGTGCCTCCTTGTGTGTGACCTAACAGCCCTGGGATGACTGGGTAAATCCTTCACCACAAACCAAAAGGCTAAGAAGGCTATCAGACAGCATCTGAGGCCTATAGAACAGTGCTCCTGGTTTCTTTGTAACCAGCTTACCTGAATGATGTACCCACTGTGGTAGTTTAAGTGCAATTGGCCTCCATAGGTCCATAGGGCATGACACTATTAGGAAATCTGGCCTTGCTGGAGGAAGTGTGTCATTGTGGGCATGGACTTTGAAGTCTCATATGCTCAAGCTATACCCACTGTGACACGCAGTCTCCTGCTGCTGCCTGCAGATCAAGATGTAGAACTCTCAGCTCCTTTTCCAGCATCACGTCTGCCTGCCTATCACCACCACCTCTCACCATGGCAATAATGGACTAAACCTCTGAAACTGTAAGCCAGTTCCAATTAAATGTTTTCTTATACATGAGTTGACACTCTCATGGTTTCTGTTTTCAGCAACAGAAACTTAACTAATACACCCACCAACATATTTGAAAGTGTGTTGACCTATGGCTTTGTTCTGTTTCTATAAAAACTTCACAGAAGTGCTAACTCATTGAAGCATACTTGGGAAATACCTGAATCTATGTTCTGGGCCACGAGCACTCATATTTGGCTCTAGAAAAAAGCATCTCTTGTGTTCCTTTGAGGTGAGAGCTTTCTATTTGTCAACACCTGTCACAAAGCAAATATAAAGAGGGTACAGAACAAGAGATGATGACAGAGGCCCTATGATTCCAGGCCCCTTGAAAGTTAGCCTCCTGACCTTGACCTCCATCAGATATTCTTATGTAAAGTCCATTTTCTAAGGCTAAGCTGTCTCACACTATGTCCTCTAGCACTCAGCGAGTTCTGTTATGGCCATTACTTGCACCTGAAGAGGTATGACTAAACCAGTTAATCAGTGTTCAGTTCACTATAAGTCATGTCCACAATCACACAGTAGCCAGGTCCCAGGCAGAGTCACTCAGCATTCTGCCATCAAACATCCAGTGAATAAGTAGCACCATTTTGTACCCTTTACTTCCAATGTATATTATTCAGTGAAAGCACTATTAGCTGCTATCACATCTAAGCCCAAATCCCAATGATAATACAAAAATAGCTTACTTCTAATTTTTCAAAAATCCAGTATGATTATTTCTGCTTAGACATTGTGTTTAGTTGTCTCTTATGCAATAACTTGGGTAACCAGATTCCTTCTTACATGTGACTCTTCAAATTCTAAGATCCCATAGACATTCACTTCCTGCCATGTGTCTGGGAATGGAAGAAGAGACCATACACAATCATGTTGAATATATAACAGCTAGAAAGTCTAGAAGTGGCCACTTCATTTTAATCCACATTCTAACTGCAGAGTTTAGTTGTATGCTTTACCTAGGAACAAGGGGCGTTATGGAATGAAGGTTGGTTGTGTGTCTCTGCAGAAGAAGTGAGTAGGTTTTATATCATAAGGGAAGAAAGCCAAAGTACACTTCAGCCCTACAACCTTGGGGGAAGAACTGGGCTGCTTCGTGGGTTTCTTTTCCTACCACCTTTTCCCACCCCTATTCCATGCTTCCAACTCCCCAACACTAGGTAGGAGAGAAAGAAGGCTGGAGGGGAGAGGGGTGTCAATATTATTAGTCTACTTCCTGCTGATTAGGGGCATTGAGTTCCTTGGGGCAAGTTTGAACCTCACTGTTAGGATATTCAATGTCTTCTTCAAGTTTCATTGCGCAGGACCATTTGACAAACCACAATAAGAGCAACCAGCACCTACCACAAGCAGCAGCATCCAAAGGAGTAGAAAGAGGAGGAGGAGGAGCAGCAGCAACAACAACAACAACAACAACAACAGCTCCTCTCGGGCTCAAACAGATTTTCAAGAGTCCCCAGAATTCCAAATGTCATACACCTGCAAAATCTATCTCTTATCTATGTTCATGAAGGGTTTTGTGCATCCCATATTGAGGTTATAGTAACAAGCATCGTGTTAGGATCCATTATTATGAGCAATAACCACAGCTCCAGCTTCAGGCATCAGCAGCTTGAAATCAATGAACAATCCAAAAATGGTTGCAAAACACACCTCCCTAACACCAGTCCATTCATCAAATATTTAGAGGGTGGGAGAATGGGAAGATTATGAAAAAAGACTCAGAGCTGGAAATACTCTGGGGTCATGCCTCCTCCTATCCCTCTGAATCATGCACCCATGGGTCCATTGGGTTTGTACACCAGGACTTACATAAAGGTTTAGTTTGATAAGAGTATTGTAGTGCTTACAGAACATTTTTTATACTGATAAAGACTCTTTTTGCTCATCCATTTTTCCTTCATGTATTCCATTGAACATTTGCTGATAGTTACCTTGTATAGTGTAGACAAGGAAATAGATTCTTTGAGGTAATTCATGATATTGTAGTGTTTTTGCTCTTTTCCCATGGGAGGAGAAAGAAAACAAACTGTCATGGGTCAAATGTATGTAGATGGTGCTCTCAAGACAAGCTCATTGTGGACTCATATACAATGAAGGAGAAAATCCCAAATCAGGAGGTGGGAGGGTTTTATCCCCTTGTACATGGAGACTCAAGTAGAGATAGGAGGTTCTGTTCAAGTGCACATTGCTCAGGGCAGGAGCAGGCGGAACATTGAACAAAACACCTGAGAACCATGACCTACTCATGGTAACATATAATGACTATTATGATGAAGCCTCTTCTAAAGCCCCCTTCAATGTTATGGTGCAATAAAGGAGACTTCTCCACCTAAGGCCTGAGAGGAGTTATTTGCAAAAAATAATCCTAATCACCATTTATTCTGAAGATGCTCTGATACTTGATCCAGAAGAAGAGGAAGGAATTTTTTCACAAAACTTAGAGGTGAAGTGACTGGGTGTCCCTTCATCAGTCAGGATGCCATCAGAAAACACACAGCACACTTACATTCAGCTAAGCAGAGGAAGATTAACCAAGACTGTTTACAAGCACATGGTTGAATGCAATGACCCAGAGGAATAGAGGAAGGGACAGTGACCAATGCCCAGAAACAACAGCAATTAGAGAGGGCCGCCTTGAAAATAGCATTGTCAAGGAATGTGGTACCCTGAATTCGTGAGTTAAGATGTGTTACACCCTGGGCCTTCCTTTCATCAGCCCCTGCTTCTCCACCACTGGCCATGTGCAACAGAAAGCTGGAGTGCAACGGGCCTACCACTGTGCTCATCAGATGCTTCCTGACAGTAGAAGCCCACAAAGGCAGGAGAGCAAGTCTGACATGGTCATCCCACCTAGAAGCAGAGCCCTCTGCATTCAGAGATGCTGAGTGGACCAAGTTGTGCAAAGGTGCAGATACCTGACCCACACCCATTCCTTTCTCTGTTGTCAAAGCTCCCTGCACAGTTAGTAAGTGTACCACGCAACACAAAGTATGCACAGACACTACACCTATGCAATGGGGTACATACGTCTACATGAGAATATACAGAAATACACATCACACATATGGACATACCTGCATGTATATATACACATGTAATCTCAAGGAAACCTAAACACACTTACATGCATGTACACATGCTGAGAGCGTATCTACATGTGAGAATGCATCCACAGATGCATCTGTTAATGTGCACATACACACACACACACACACACAGAGAGAGAGAGAGAGAGAGAGAGAGAGAGAGAGAGAGAGAGAGAGAGAGAGAGACATACTTTCTCACCATCTGCAGAGGCTCCTCTAAGCCAGAAATTACAAGAGAGAGAACCAACAGAATTTAAATGAAGATGAGAAAAATAAAGGACAGGGATGACAGGCAGACTTCTCTAATTGGAACTATTTTTAGAATCCAGACAGAAAGTGGAGAGAGAGAGAGAGAGAGAGAGAGAGAGAGAGAGAGAGAGAGAGAG
>NW_021605583.1:833093-855558 GCF_004785775.1 Grammomys surdaster | reverse complement strand
GAGAGAGAGAGAGAGAGAGAGAGAGAGAGAGAGAGAGAGAGAGAGAGAGAGAGAGAGAGAGAGAGAGAGACCCGCAAAAGGAAAATCTGACCAAAAACCCCTTGTTTCCTTCATTGTTGGAAGAAGAGGAAGGAGATGGGGCAAGATGACTGAGATTCTAAAAACAGAGAGGCCATGCTGCTCCACAGATGGTGACAGCATCTCTGACTATTTCTTCAGTCTTCCTCTACACACTCATACCCCAACCCTTACCCCCCCAACACACACCTATCTCCTCCCTACCCTCACCCCTCCACACACACATCTGTCTCCCCTTCCTTTGCAGGACCTGAACACAGGAAAGATGAAGGCACTGCAGACCAAACGGTGGAAGCTAACTGCTTCTGCACCCTTCCTATATGTTTGTGAATGTCTGGTGACCATGAGTCTGTGAGTGTGTTCCTAGAAGTCAGCTTTAGACTACAAAGTCCTTCATGCAAAGAGAGGAAGATACTCAAGTTTGCAAATGAGTAAGAGAACACCGCTGGTTGGGCACAGCACCTCAGGGTCTCTCCGTACATGATGAAACACTGCTGGTTTTCACCATCCCCACAGGGCATGTTTGTGCAGTCTAGATGTCCTCCTATGTGCCTGTATAAGGCACATGTTATGTCGTAGCCACCCACCTCAGCTTGTACTCTGCCTGGTGGAGATTCATCTCCAGTTAAGTAGGGGAGAGCCTAGGACTTAGGAACCAAAGTGAGGCAGCCTGCCTTTTCTGTCACTTTTGAGGCCCAGCAAAGGCCAGTGAGTATTGAAATCTTTACATAAGAAATAGAAGATTTAAGATCGATTGTAAGTAGCTGAATTCCAAATGACATCATTATTGCTGTCACCATCATCACCATCATCACTACCACCACCATCATCACTATCACCACCACCATCATCAGTATCACCATCAGCATCACCACCAACATCACCAACAATGAAGCTCCTGGAACTTCCTACTCAGTGTAACGAAAAGACCAACAGCTCCAGGGTTAGGTCCTGATCAGTTCCTAATTGATGTGGGGTAACTTTATTCCCCAGTACATCAGTTATTTTTCTCATTGTCCTGCACAAAGCAAATCAAACAAGTAAGGGTTAGTTTTGGCTTCCGGTTTGAGCCAGGGGTCTATTGTGGTGGCGAAGAGATGCCAGCAGGCACGTGAGGTGGTTGATCACATTGCATCTGAGGTCGGGAAGCAGAGAGGAATGGGGCTGACACTTGGGTGACTCTCTCCTTTGCATTTAGTCCTAGGTCGCAATCCTGAGAATAGTACCAGACACAGTCAGAGCGGTCCCTTTCTCCTCAGTTAAAACTCTCTAGAAATGCCCTCAGACACCCACCCAGAGGTGCGTCTCTAGTGATGCTAAGTCCTGTCAAGTTGACAATGAAGATGGACTACTGTGCCCAAGTTCCTCAGCAACAGAATCTGACTAAGTGGAATTCCTTCAACATCAAAGACATTGTAGAATAAAATGGAAGAGTAAAGATGTGAGAAATGTTTCTTGTTTTGCGCGCTATCACGTGGCTTCTTCTTGTCAACGAAAGCGGTACTTTTGATGACCCTGGGCTTTATTTCAGACATTCACTGGAGGCTCAGCTTTCTACTCAGGTGGTGGATTCCATTTTCTTCCTTGGTAAATAAGCCAGGAAAAAGAAGGCATATATGCCACCAGAAAGCCTGCAGGTTAGACTTAAGGAAGAACTTCCCGACACTGGAGCAGTTGATAAAATGAGAAAGTGAACTTGATTCTTTAGGATAGAGACAGGGTCTTTGGATACAGAAATGAGATCCTCAGTCTATCTGGGAGAAGAGTGATTTAGAAGTGTGTTTGCATTGATTCCCAGGACACTCTGAGCTTGGGAGATAAGAGCTGTACTTATGAGCCCCTTCTGGGCTCCTCTGAAGGCCCCAGAGGTTAATGTTTCCATTTAAATGGAAATTGAGTGCAAAATTATTAGCAACTGTTCAAAAAGAACCAAAGTACAAGGGGCCATTCTTCTCACAATACAAACATAGCTGCCACCGAAGTTCTGTGCTATAAGTATTAACGTGAACCTTGCTGAAGGTTGCTCCTCCACCCACCAAGGAGCTGGACCCTTGGAAATGTTTCATTTGGAATCCAAGCTATGGGGACAAAGAGCTGTCTGTAGGCCTTAAATCCTAAGCAGTTCCATGATGGTCAGATGCAGACCCTCCAAAAAGGGTGACATCATTCCTCACCTCCCTAGACATTCCCTGGGGCAGAAAATACAACTTCATCTCTTATCAGCTTCAAATTCAATAATCACTTAAATTTGCCTGAACTGGAGTCAGCACTCTGGGAATGCGCCGAGCTATGCAAGTTCCATAGAGGGATGTGTGCATTTCTACCTGAGAGCCAGCTGGGAGGTGATGCTGTCTCTTGATTCAGCCCTCTTTCTGGTAAACCTGGTCTTCTTTGTGATCTATTCAGCACATGTATTTTTGTGCCTTTGGGGAGGCTGTTTTTCTGTGTAAAATGAGCCCCAAGTGTCCTGTTGAAGGAAACTTTTCTATTCCCAAGGCTGAGATGTGCTTACAGAAAAATAGTGTGCTGGGCTCACTCCATTTTGGCCCGCGGTGGTGTGCCATTGGCTCTGAGTTTAATTTGAATGAATCAGCAGTGGCTACTAAATGAGGTAGTACCGTGGTTTGGATCTTAAATGTCCCCCAAAGGCCCATGTGCTAAAGGATTTGTCCCAGCCAGCAACACTGCCAGGAGGTGGTAGAACCTGTGAGTGGTGGAATCTGATGAGAGGAAGTTAGGTCACTGGGAAGAATGTTCCAGAAGAAGCATTAGGATCCTGGCCCCTTCCTCTCTTTCCCTTCTCCACCATAAGGTATTATGTTATCACAAGACAAATGGCCATGGGCTGAATGAAATCTCTGAAATTGTGACTCACAATTGTCTCAGTATCATGTCATAGAGGTGGAAATCTGTCGACTGTACTCAAAAACACACATAACATGAAGGCATTGTGTATTGATAAGCTTATAGTACAAGTGATGTGACCAGTAGCTCACAGAATCCTAACTTGAATTTCCCCCTAGGAGCCATCACTAATTGCTAATTCATCAGGATTCAACCAATAGAAATTGGCTTCACAGAGCTATCTCCAGGGGAAGGCATATCTTTAGTAAATGGTGAAGCCCTAGCAGCAGGTTTGAGGGTACTTCACATGGGTTACTAAATCACTCCTGCAGAATCTATTGTTCTGAGAGATGTATGCTCCATCTTACCACACTCATGAGATGAACCCCAGGAAGCTCTGTTTGTTGATCTGGCTCTTTCCTGGTCTGAGAAGAGGATACAGTTCAGATAGAACATGGGAACATGATCTCAGGATATGGTCTTTGGATGCAATGAGACAGGTGGAGAGATATGTTATTCAAACTTCCTCATGGTTGACCTGATCAAGCCACCCCAATGCTTCCCTCCCTGGCCCTCTGAAGGGCATCTCCAGTGCAGAATGCCCTTAGGATGCTTCTCACAAAGGCCGTTTCCTGCTTGTCTGCTGAGAATGAGAACTCATTTCTGAGAGCCTGGTTTTTCCACACAACGTTTCAGGAAAAACTGATTAGTAGGGGCAAACATGTGCTTGGGCTTGTTGGTGGTGTTATTTTGTTTCTTCTTTGTGGTGGAAAAAAACAGTTCCATTGCTGTTCCTTCAAAAATCTTGAAGAAATGAAGGAAAGAAGAGGCACTGGGACCTCCCTGGAAAGGATCCATAATAGTTTGCAAAGGGCTGATGGATAAAACGAGGCTGGCCAGCTGCCATGCTCCCCTAATCTCTACTCCTAACAAGGTGCCCTCTTTTCCTTCCCCCATCCCTTTCTCCTCAAACTTTATCCCTCTGTTTTTCTCATGTGGTGGAATTGAAAAGTGTAACCATGGGACCCTCAGCTAGCTGGCTGCCTCCCAGGATCTGCCTTCTTTCCTTCCATTACAGACCACCAGGCTGATGTTGCCTCCTCAAGCCCTGGTGCTTCCCCATCCCACCCTTTCACCTTTGCCCTCTGAACAAAACTCTCTGTGGGTTTTCAGGCTTTACACCAGGATATGCAGAACTGAGCACAGCAGAACTGCCCTGTGAGACCTAGGCAATTTTGTGGGAGAGGTCCCCTTTTATTAAGGACACCACCTCCACAATTGAGCCTGGAGACAGTTCTGAGGAGTCAGAGTTCCTATCGATTGAATGCTTGCTTCATCCAGACCTTGGTAAATGTGGAAGTTGTATTCTGTAGTGTTTCCATGAATGCTGAATTAGCAAATGAGTGATGGCTCCCAGGGGAAATTCAAGTTAGGATCCTGTGAGCCTCTGGTCACATCACTTTTCTTGTGAACTGATCAATATACACTGTCATAGGAGCTGTGGGAGCAAGACAGGGATGACAAAGGGGACTTTCTGAGAAACATTTCATTGGTTTGTGACTGGGTCACTTTAGCATTCTCAAATTGATCTAGGTAGCGATCTCAACTGCTTAACGGTAGTTGGCCTCCCCAGTTCCAGAAGCAGCTCTACATAGAAGCTATGCTGCACGGGCCAGCTGTTTGACTCATATTGGTCAAGACAGTATAAATCCTGTTTCTGGCTTGCCTGGTCCTACAAGAATTGGTACCTAATTACCTTGCCATACTCATCTCATCCTTCTTCCCTCCAGATTCCCCATCCTCACGGGGAGCTAATTTCATCTCCATTAATAAGCCAGGTGTTTTCTTCTGTTTCTGAAGCTGCATCCTTCCCCTCTGCTTCCTGTATTCATTAGCTTAGACACCATTACAAAAAAAAAAACAAAAAACAAAAAAACAACCTGTAAAATCAAACTTGTGTTTCTCACAGTTGCCTAGATGGCTGGAAAGTTCTGGACTGAAATGTTCCCGAATCAAAGCCTGGTAGGAACTGGTTCCTAGTTTTTGTACAGCTTCTTGCTGGATCCTTCCACGAAGAAGGACTTTTGAACTCTTCAAGGCCTCTTTCACAAAGACTCTGATTTTGTGTAAGAGGGCTCTCTGCCCATGGCCTCATCCCTTTTGGAAAGTACCCACCTTCACGTTTAACATACAGACTTGAGGAGACATAGTCAGCTCATGACATCTCTTTTCCCCAGACAACTCCCACTTCGTGCTTTAGCTTCGATGTCTCTATCTTTCCCCCAACTCTGGGTTCATGACTTCTCTCTGTCTCCCATCTCATTGGGTTCTTTCAACTACATTGTAAGTGTAAAAGTCATTGTCTTCTCCACTCAGCTACACTCACTAGAGGTTAGAGACCATTTAACTCATCTGGCTTTAACACACCCTGGTATACTCTAAATGCTTAGCAAAAGTCTACTGAGTGACTGTAAAATTGAAGCTTCCCCAAGACATCATGTTGACCAAATGAAAGGTCTTCAGGTCATCAGGAAACTGTCTTCAAGAAGGTGTAACGAGACACTAGCTGGTTCCCTCGCTGGTTTTTGTTATCATGGCCAGTGGTTGAGTAGTTTTTCTCTGTTGCCCACCCCTGCTATAAAGTTCTGCCTCAATGTAGGTCCTAACAGCAGAGAGCTAATAAGTCATAGAACAGCACCTCAAGAAAAAGATCTATGAGCCAAAGTAAATCTCTCTTTTTTTTAAGGTGTTATCGTGCTGGAAAGCTGAATAACACACCAACAACCCTTCTCTCTGTTTATCTCCTTTCGGATTCTTTCTTCTCCTCGAGCCCCAGATATCTAGATTCTCTTTTTTCTTTGAGCATTGTCCTGCAGAGGGTGAAAAAGGTTACCTGGGGTCTCATTATTTTAGCATTTAGGTTTTCTTTTGCTTAGAAGTTATGAGTACCAGACTAAATCATCCAAGGATGATGAGCTGTGTAACGTAGAGAGGGGTAGCCACTATGTCAGCTCAGTTTGTTTGTTTGTTTGTTTGTTTGTTTGTTTGTTTGTGAGACCTAGCAGATATCTCTACATGTCAGAGAATGTTCTAACTTTGATTTAGACTGAGCCCTAGAGAACAAAGGTGAATTCAAACCTCATGTATGGGGACCACCAGATCCTGGAAAGGTTGTTTAGCAACATGGCCTTGAGGATAGGCTTTTGGTTCAAATGCCAGCTCTGGTGCCTATGGACTAAGCATGGGTGGAGACATGTGTGCATCCTCTTTAACTCAACTCTCTCAACTGTAAAACACAGGTAATAACAGCTCCCATTTCCTGGAGTTCTCATGAGGATTACTTGGATAATTTATGTAAAGCCTCTGTACAATGCCTGACACACCACATGGTATTCAATAAATGTCAGCTTTATTTTTGGAAACCTGTATTAGGTATCCAGCAGGCCAGACTCCAAGCAAGGATCTATATGAATGAGCCACATCTTGCTTGGAACACCAGGCAGAAAGTGGTTTTAAAAGAGATGACATTAACGAATTAAGACCTACATTCAGACTCCTTCAGCTGCCTTCCTCCTCAGACTCCTTCTAGGTGAATGGTGTGTGGCCAGCATTTTTCTTCAGACATTAGAGAAGATATACTCTTTGTTAGTTGAGCCTCAGAATCCAGAGATGAAGGGGCCAGGGCATTAACTGTTCCTGGAGATACAGATAAGAAAGACATCAGTCACTATCCCTTCAAAGTCCTGGCAAACCCAACAACCCCCACTGCTGTACACAGAACTGGCATTCCCCACTAAGTCTTGGCTCTGAAGACTTCACTTCCTCCATAATGTCCCTCTGAGGACACAGATCCAGCATCAAACCTCTTCAGTAGCATCCTGTAGGAAATGAAAACCCCTTTCTCATGAAAATGCTGGTGTAGCCAGCAGCTGTCAACGTGTCCATCTGCTTGGCACCTCCTGATGTGGCAAGACACCCACCCACACACACACACACCTCCATACTATAGATTCTTCTCTCCCATACAGGAAACATGAGCAGCCACTTATCTGGCCTTCTTTGTAGCTACAGTGAAAGCAGGTGGCAGAAGGGCTGTGGATGACAGGGTGGTATTGGCGGCCAGATGTGGTATTGGTCCTGAAGGCAGCAGTGGTGGAGATGATCAGGCTCCTGGCGGTGACAGGAATTGTTGCATCCAGCTGGCAGTGACAGTGGCCACAGCAGTGTCCTCATTAGGCCAGTACTGCAGCCTGTAAGGGAACATTAGTATGAATGCATAGCCTCCAGCCTGGTTCTCCAGACTCCGCTGGAGCCCTGAGACAGCCGGCATTCCACTGGTGTTGTGAGACAACCAACTTTCTTTTATCAACCATTCATGCTCAGTTTCCTAGAGTCGATCTCTACTGACCATCACTAGGAACCTTGATTCTTGCAGTTGAGAATGAAAAGTGACAGTTTCAAGTCTGACTAGAATTTTTCGTGACAGTTTCAAGTCTGACTAGAATTTTTCTCACTCGATGAATCTTTACAGAGATTTTTAATTCCTGTGTCCAGGCCCTGACTGGTAGGTGGAAAAATCTCCAGTGGGTTTTTTGTCTTTGATTTTTTTTTTTTAAAGACAGTCAAAAAAGTTAACGGTCCTGAAAGACCTGCTCAAGATGGCAGACCACCTGCTCCGTGTCTCTGCTGTGAAGTGGCTTTTGCTAAAAGAGGTCTCAGCTTCCTTTGCTGGGAAGTCTTCCAAGGGAGGCTGAGACCAAAGGTCTTCCTCAGGCAGTTGACACCCAGCAAAGGGACTTGGGTCTACTGCAGTGGTTCTCAGCCTTCCTAATGCTTCAGCTCTTTAACACAGTTCCTCATGGCATGGTAAACCCCAACCACAAAATTATTCTCGTTGCTACTTCATAACTAATTTTTGCTACTGTAATTAATTATAATATAAATAACTGATATTTCCAACGGCCTTAGGCAGTCCCTGTTTAAAGGTCATTTAATTTCCCAAAAGGGTCATGACCCATAGGTTGACAGCCACTGGTCTAGAGCAAGAGTGGTCTGAGCTTCAGATCAAAGCAAGGCAGGAAGCACTATTAGTGGACTGAGGGCAGGCTCCATGACTGAACTCCTGTCCAAGTCCTGAGAGCAACCACTGCTTAAAGGGAGGGCACTGGCACCTCCCTCAGAAACGCTGGCATGATGCCTGGCTGTGCACACACCAATTTCCCTTCCCAGATTCCTGGGTAGCTGAAGAAGGAAGGCATGGCAGGCCCAGAGAGCCATGCTGGGCCTGGCTTACAAGCTCCCTGCTAAGGACATTCCTGTTTCCAGAGACCCTCTGAATTGGGCCTGTTGTCTCAGAGGCAGCTGGTGTCTGGCTGAAGAACAGAGCAGACGTGAGAGCACAGCGGCTAGGATGTGAGCTGGAGTTCCATGAGGCACATCTGCAGATACCGCGCAGCCGAGACAAGGTAACCAGCCAAGACTAGTAAGAACTGAAGCCAAGGAGAGAGGATGGCAGGAAGAAAAGAGAGGTGGGGGAGAAACTGATGACGTAAGCCACACACGTCTTCTTTTATTTTTCATGTATCCATGTCGACATCTGTGTGTATGTGGGTTTGCATGTATACATGTATGCATATGTACAGATGCCAGAAGTCAACCTCAGATAGCGTTCCTGAGGTATTTTTTGTTTTGTCATTTTGGGTGGTGGGGGTTGTTTGGTTGGTTTTGTTTTGTTGGGTTTTTTTAAAGACAGATTTCTCACTGACCTGGAACTCACGGAGTAAGACAGGCTGGGAGTGAGGGGGCAGTGAGGCTGGGAATCTGCCTGTCCCTACCGCCCCAGAGCTAAGATTTATACCTACATGCCACCATACCTGACTTGTTTGTTTGTTTGTTTGGGACTTTATCCACTAAGCTGCGTCTCCTGCCCCAGGTCATCCATTTCTATTCATGCAAGTCACAGGAATATGCCTTTCTGCTCAAGTCACAGGAATATGCCTTTCTGCTCAAGTCACAGGAATGTGCCTTTCTGCTCAAGTCACAAGAATATACCTTTCTGCTCACGTTAGCCTAGCATGTAGACATCCACACACCAATTGCCACGACAGCGCCTTAGCGTCTTTGGTACTTTCTATATGTTTTTATCCATTTCCGTAGAAATGAGGCTATTGTTTTTCAGAAGCTGAGCCATTGATTCCCCTTCTGGCTTGAGAGGTGTTCCTTCTACATGTACCACCTTTTAAGCACCTCACTACAGAGCCTGTGGAATCTAAACAGCCATGGGAACTCAGCTATTACCATGTATTGCATCAGAGCCTCACAGAGAAATGTCAACAAACATCCATAGAAGACTTTAGTGTTTCATTCCATACATGCTTCCTCAAAGGAGATGCTGACTTCTTTCTAACCTCTGGCCCTTGCCTTTGACCCTAGGGACCTCGGATTGCCAGAACTGCCTCAGAAGATGGGAACTGGCTGACTTTCCACTCCGGGCTGGCATTATAGTCAAATAAAATAAGGCCCTGCTTTCCGTTTTCCTGGTCCCTGCCCAAATAGGGTTGTCCATATTTTAAGCCCACTCCCTGCATCCCATCCTTGGGATGCTGGCACTGACGCCCAGGCCTTGCCCAGGCAACAACCACCTCTTTGTTTCCCAGGGGTATGGAAAGTTCTCAGTCCCTGACAGCCTCATTCATTTGGCTCTTAATTAGACACAGAACCCCACAGCGCTTCATCTTCCACTGTGATCTCTGACAAGCTCCTGGGGCCTCCCCTGGCTCCCTACTGAGCCACATGATCAGAGGGAAGTCCTCAGGCCCAGTCTGCTGCCAGGGCCCACTCTCCAGCCTCATAGCTCCCAGCCCAGGAAGGAAGCTCTATCTGGAGGTAGTGGTCCAGACATTTTGCTTTTAATTTAAATTGGCTTAATATCACCATGAATTTCACCCCATTTCCATTCTGTCTTCTCATGAAAGGTGGTCCAGTCCCATGGCCAAAGTATCAGCCCTGGTTTTATTTGGAAATATACCATTTTATCCTTTGCAAAATACATAAATTGAGAAACATCAGAAGAACTCAGTTCCTTCCCAGTTCTCTGTGGGTTTCAGAGCCAGGCTGTTCTCACACTTTCCTGGGTCATTTCCAGTTTACAAACAAACATCAGGCTCACACTGCTTTACCAAAACAAAATCTGTTCCAGGTTAGACTTTTTACACATAGAAAAGAAAATACAGACACCTGCAAGTTGTAATCTGCCCTTTCTCTGTCAGCCTTGCTTACCTGACTGCAAGCGACTCAAGACAGAAGAGGTAGCCGCATATAGTGATTTCCTTGTCTTCTTATTAACAGGACCTGAGGTTTTACCTGGCTGAGTAGGTATACAGGTAAAACAGTGTTTTGTCACCATCCTTTGCAAATTTCAAACCTTGGAGTCCCAAGCAGAAATGTACGAGAAACTCCCAGGAAGCTTTGCATACCATTGGTCCACTACGTGTGGGTTGTGACCCTCTTAGAGATTAAATGACCCTTTCACAGGGGTTGCCTAAGACCACTGGAAAACACAGATATTTACATTACATTCATAACAGTAGCAAATCGCAGTTGTGAAGTAACAATAAAAATAATTTTATAGCTGGGGTTCACCACAGCATGAGGAACTGTATTAAAGGAAGGTTGAGAGCCACTGTGCTAAAGGAACATAGCAGTAAAATGACACCTAATGGTGTTCTGCTATGCCCATAGGTCTCCCTCAGTCATCACCAGAGATGCTTCCTCCTGTTGTAGATGGGAAATAGCACTGAGACCTGAGATTGGAAAATGTGTAGAACGAGAGACCTCGGAGCACTCAGTCCTAAATGGAATGTCTTGATCAAGCCCCTCAGGAAACTATGTAGAAGAGGAGACAGAAGGACTGTAAGAGCCAGACGGGACGGATGGCACAAGGAAGCAGCGTCTTCCAGACATTCCATGGCTGACTCTCACAGAGACTGGGGCAGCATACACAGGACTTGTACAAGCCAGATGGGATCCCAGCACTGAGCAGGAGAAGTAGATGTGAGTTCCCATCCCTGCCTAACCAAGAGCAATCTCCAGGTAACAACCGCTCCCAAAGGAAAAACCTCCAGTGGAGTCTCACAGGATAGATAAACTTAAGGGTAGACCCATGCCCAGCAGTTGATGGTGAACACAAGGAAAACTCAATGATGTTCTTGTATTTTTGGCCTCATATTGCTTTGTTTGGAAATTTTTTGTCTGAATGGTCTTTTGCTTGTATATTATGGTTTCAAATTCTGTATTTTTATAAGTTTTAGTGTGTGTGTGCTTTTTGTGCTTTTTTGTATTTTTTTAATTGTAGGTTTTCTTTTGTTTGTTTGCCTATTTGTTTTCCAAAGGGAGGAAGAAGGGGGTGTGGGATTGGATGGATGGGGAGGTAGGAGGATCTGGAAAGACATGAGGGAGGGGAAAACCATGATCAGAATACATTGTATGAAAAACAATTGCAATAAAAATAAAGTATAAGAACGAGTAAGTGGGTGTGTGCATGGATCACTCTTCCCACCCTTTTCATCCTGCTTCTGGAATTCAACTGTGATGCCTGGGTCTCTAGCAGTCATCTTGGACCATGAGGATGCTGTCTACACACTATAGCAATTAGACAGAAGGAACTTGGTCTCTCACAACTCTGTAAGGTCACCAGAGCAGTTTGGGGTTGCCTAAATCTAGGCTCATTTAATCACACACACAAACACACACATACAAACACACATACACACATACATGCACACACACACTACAATGTATTATGTATATGTGTGTTTGTATATATATATATGCATGTGTGTATGTATGTATGTATATATGCATATGTATGTATGTATGTATGTATGTATGTATGTATGTATAGTTTAAGCTAAATTGAGATATCCCCAAAATGCATTCAGACGTAATCCTAAACCTAATCCCCTGAGGTCACTATATTTATATAATGAGTAGCTACATAATTATATACCTACCCAATGAAATCTCCAGCATTCATCACTAATTCTTTTCATTACCTTTTCTGCTTTCAATGACATAAAGAAACTACAGCAAGGGAAACCTAAATTTGATGCATTAATTCTCCGTTGCTCTTCCCAACAAATTGCCACAAACTTAATGGCTTCAACAGAGAGAGAGAGAGAGAGGTATTCCCTTAGAATGCTGGAGACCAGAAAACTCAAATTGGTATCACTGGTCTTAAACAAGACTTAAACAAGTCTTAAACAGGCCCTACTCCCTCCATAGGCTTGAGAATATCTCCCTGTCTGCCCCTGCTTCTGGAAGGGTCCTTGACACTCTTTGCCTGGTGGTAATGTTCCTCCTCTGTGATGTTGTATCTTCTGTCTCCATTTTGTGAAGGTACATGTGACTGCATTTTGAGTTCCACTCAGATCATGTAGGATAGTCTTTACATCTCAAGATCCTTACGCATATAAGAAACATCCTTGTTTTCCATATAAAGTTGAGACAGGATATAAGTACAGGAACTATTGAGGGCACATCAGGAGTAAAGAGGAGCCCCTGATTCTAGAACCTGACTAGAAGACAGAAACTTCAACAAAACTGATAAAACCAAAATTGTTCCCTTTCCTAAGGAAATCTCAGTTAAGGATGTTAAAAACAATCTGATTCGAAGCTTCACAGCTTCAGAATAGCCATGCTAATTATACAGAAGTTCCCTGAGGTATACATTATAGACTTTGAGTCTGGTTAATTTTGGTGTGTGTGTGTTTGTGTGTGTGTGTGTGTGTGTGTGTGTGTGTGTGTGTTTAATTTGGGAGGGTTCTTTCACAATAAAGTTTTAATTTAAAAAAAAAAGCATTTGAGTTCAATTATTTCTAAGCTGACCATTCTGGCCTTGAACTTGCTCAGTAGCCTTTGCAGGCCTTGAACTTCCAATCCTTTCCTTACCATCCCCATACTTGGCTGGGATTTCAGGCCTGTGTCACCAGGCCAGGTCCCTCATGCTTTCTTCCACCCCTGCCTTCATATAGCACAGACAAGCCCATTTCATTTCCTGGACCAGGATTGGCCTCTTGCTACGCTGATTGACAGCAGGATTCTTAATGAAACATAGCTACATTCTAAGGCTTTACAAGTAAGTAAGTCCCCTGAGGATTCAGGGACTGTCAACCCAAATGTGGAATCCCAGTGTGTTGATAATTTAGGTTCAAGGCAGGGAGAGAGCAGCAGCTGCTGAAGACACTATCTCCTCCTCACCTACCTGAAATCTGTTTCTGCCAAAGAAGACAATGACCTCCCATCCCTTGCCTGAGCTCCTGTCACAGGAAGAAAGACTAAAGTGTCAACACACCCAGACAGACCTCTGCCAGTCACCAATGTCGGTTCTTTGGGTTCATTTTAGCATTCCTATGAGAACCATTTCAACTTATCTTCTGTTCTGTGGCCCAACAGACTTTCTCCCAGACCGCCGCATGTTCTTCATTTAATGTTGCTAAAGTCATTTGTTATCCGTCTTATATTCCCAAGTCCCCATCCCTATGGAGTGTTTCTGAACCTTGCTGTGTGCTGGTGGGTCATTACATTGTGGCTATCCTTTGCACTTTAATCAATTTGAGTATCATTTATACAGAAACCTTTCCCTTCCTCCTACACACTCGAGAACGAGGTAAGATGTTCACAGCTTAGAACATAGCTGCATGATTCTCCCATTCTTTCACTAGATAAAAGATGAGGTCTTGTATATAATGACAATCCTAATATAGAATAGAAGTCGGGCAGATGTCAGCTATAATGCCACGATTTGGCAGTTACTTAACCCCAATGAACCTTGGTTTCTCCATCTGTGAAACGAAGATAGAAAAGAAAACAATGCCTCATTGGCAAAGTTATCCATAGAGATAGGAACCAGCTGTGCGTGGCATGGGGCAGCCAGCCTGGCTCTCAGGAGATGCTAGACAAATAGGAGGTAAAAGTCTTCCATTTGATTTTACCTCTAGTAGTTGATTGAACATCCTTTGACAATGAAGATTCCATCCCGACCCATAGTCTTCCCTCATAGGTACTAGATGTCATATATGATATCCACCATGGACTGTGGCCTCCAGTGCAGGCTTGCACATCATTGGGCTCTAGCTGAGTCTTAGTTTATCATTTTTTGGAACACCAGGAAGTTCAGGACAGCTCAGAGAAGAGTACATTTGTGGCAGCCCCTGCCATGCAGCATGGTGGCCGAGAGCTGCTGGGCTCTGCTTCCTAATTGTGGAGTCCAACTTCATGAGACACTCGACCTACACAGCACAGACCTGGGTCAGGCTCTCTGCGCTCAGTACCTCTGTTCACCGATTACTTATGTGAGGGGAACAGCCTTGATTTGAGATCTTCCTTAAATGCTAAAAATTGGAGGTAAATTAATTAAGATATAACTTCAGTGACACCAGCCTTCCCTCACCAACAGTTCCTAAGACAGGACAGGCAGCATTAATTGTTGCAATTAATTAGGCATTAAACTGATAATGGGTACAGCTGCTAACAATTAACAGCTAATTATGTCAAGCACTTTAACCATTTCACAAAAGAAATGGAAATCGGAGAGAAGGGAGAGGAGATGGAAAGAGAGAACGCAGTTACCTTGTAAACAAATCAGAGGCAGTTAGCTGCAAACGCAGCTGGATCCGGCTGGAGAAATGACACGGACAGTTGATAGGAGCCCTCTTCCCAGCAAGTCTGAGCCACACAGGAGTCACGTGAGGCTCAATCTGAGCAGAAGAGACTGGAATAGTGATCAGAACTAACACATGCCAAGCTGCATTGCGTGCTCAGCACTTGCCACCTGCGAGTACACAGAAGTATCACAGCAGAACAATGTGGGAATGGCCATAACGTTATCCCCAATTCAAGGACAAAATAAAATAATCACAAAGAATTTAAGTGACTTGTCCAGGGGGACCAGGTACTAATAAGAAAGCCTGGATTCAAATCCTGGTACACGGATCTCCCCAAAGTGCACACTACTAATTTGATAAATACTTAGTGGTCCTGAAGACCCAGAGAAGTGATGTTTTATTGAATCATAAACTCAACCAATTAATTTTATGGGAAAAGAGATGGTTTAAATTAAAGTGAACGCTTTCCAAAAGTCATAGGAAGACATCCACACATCTGCATCAGCCCCAGTTCAAAGCCACAATTCCTTTGTGCTTCTGACTGTAGGATCAAGTCTCATTTTATCTGGGGAAGTCTGTCCTCATGCTGGGGGCTGCCATGCAGCAACTTGGGGAACCTTAAGGTCCATCCCCCAGTGGATTTCTCAATAAACATCATTAGCTGGTTTTTATTGAGGATTTTGTTTCTGATGAGTTTTATCTTTATCATCCATATAAGAAGCAGCAGAAGGGAAATGAAAACCCAGGCCATACTAGACACACACATGCACACAAACAAACACACCTCACTTAGCCACACCCCTTACTTAGACAATTTGATTAATTTGGTTATCCCAATGAGATAATAGTTGCAACAAAAAGCATCGAATCTACTTGTCTTGACTTAAACTTGAGAGGGAAAAGGCTCACCTGGTGTCATACGGGATGACAGACAAAGCTGTGGTCCCCACATTCTACATCAGCATGTGTCTTCTTGGAATACACATTCCTGGCCTCTGCCATTCCTGGCCTAGCCTCTGGAGTTTCCAATTCAGCAGTATTTAAGGGACCAAGATGCTCCCAGGTGATTGAGCTACTGGTCCATGAACAACAAAAGCCCACTAATTTTTCCCAGTAAGCTCTTTTCCCAGTTGGCCTAGTGGTTGCCAGGGTTGGCTGGTTTCATTGATTTGGAAGCTTAATTTGAACTTGATCATCCTGGACCAAGACTAGTTTTATAAACAGAAGCTGGGAAAGGAGGACTGTTCTGTTTTGCTTTCTATTGCTGTGATAAAACACCACAGCCAAAAAGCAACTTGGAGAAGAAAGAGTTATACAGTCTATCATGCAAAGAAGCTAAGGCAGGAAGCCAGAAGCAAGAGCTGGAGCAAAGGCCATGAGGAAATCCTGCTTGCCGGTTTGCTCTTTGTGGACTGCCCAGCTTGGTTTCTTACACCACCCAGGACCACCCGCCCAGGGGTAGCACTCCCCACAGTGGACTTCGCCTGCCCATATCAATGACCATGAAAATCCCTCAAAGACAGGTCCACAGCCAATCTGAGGGAGACACGGGTTTCTCTTTTCCCTTGTGAATCTACAAGTTTGTATTAAGTTGACAAGAACAAAGCAGCACAGGAGCCAATGTCTCCTGCTCCTTGCGCCCTGGTTCTGCTTCTGTCTTTGAGATATTCAGGCATTGTTCGTTGTGCACCAGGTTGGAAGGAATGGAAGGAAGCTTGTCCGATTGGAGTGGGTCCGTAGGAACTCAATTGTTCTGAATGCCAGGGCAGTTTTCAGTGTTACAGCTTTCTTTATTTGGGGGCGAATAAGAGCTATATAAACCTTGGGGAGTGGGTAGGAGTTTTCGGGATGAGTGTACTTCATTTGCTGCTGCTGAGGTGCCCGGAATGCTTTATTTGCATGAAGAAGAATTCCAGATGCTTGCTGGGCATGTCCTTACAGGGAAAGAGTAAGTTTAACAACACATAATTTGTCCATTGGGCTACGAAACTACCTCAACTGTGGTAGAAGTTTGGGTTGTAGGGCTATGCGCCCCGGGACACGCAGGCCCAGAACAAGGAGTGAGCAATCCTTACTCCTGCCGGTCTCAGAAGGAGATTTTCTGGGTTTGGACACATCTCGACTTTGCTCTTGCTCCAGCTATCCCACTCCACCCCCAACCCCACCCCTACCCCACAGTTCTTTTCTAGCTTGCTTGAAAACAAGAGGAAGCTTCTGTCTCTCAGGAGTGAAATGGTAGCCATCCCAAACAAACATTACTGGAAGGACTTCTCGGTGTAACAGTTACCGCCTGGTCTTAGCCAGACCTACAAAACAGGTACCTGTGACTCAAGTAATTAGTGTCCCAGTTACATGTGCCCAGAGATATTCTATCCAGAAATAGGGTGAGGCAAGAAGCTGCAGGCCTGTGGACCATGTCATCACCGCAGGGAGTCCTTATGATTGGCTATGGCTGCACTTTGGAATTGTGGGTGACAAATTCCCTTGGCCTAGCCATAGCAAAGTTTTTCATCTTCTGCAGCCTCTTAGAATTTGTGCCTTCCACTTTAATTTTATTTTCAGAGTTCTAGTCTAGGTATCATGAAAAGAAGTTTTGATAAAACAGCAGGAATATCATGATTTTCCCCAGGTTACTTTAAAAAATTATAAGGTGCCTCCACACTGTTTTATTTCAGCTGTTAGCAGAAATAAAAATCATTATTTCTTTCTGAAAGGAAGCAGGGGTATATGAAAGACCTTTAAATGTATATTTTCACTTCTAAGAATTAGTTCTAAGGAAATAATTGGACCAGGTCTCAAAGACATTCGCTACAGTGTTATTAATAATAGAAAAGAGTGTAAACAACTTAAATGCATGAATAAAAGCTACTTTGATTAAATGAACCATGGGAAACATAGTCCCTGGAATTACACAATAAAACGATGCTATAGATGTGAGAAAATGTGCAGAGTAACAGTGGCAAATTTAATGTACAATCTACGAGACACTGTACAGAAAACGATATTATCTTTCTAAGACTGTGTGTGGCTGTGTACATATCACCTCTAGAGGGGAAATCAACTCTAAGAAAACAGACACCCAAAATTTAACAGTATTTGTGTTTATGTAATGGGCGTTCAGGAAGTTTGGTGGTTCCTTTTCACTTTATGCTTCTTTCATTTATCTTTCCAGCATTCAGGTTTCCAGCATTAAGCACACAAAAGAGCCTCAGGAAGATTAAAGAACAAATAAAATAATTACTAGTGAAATTATTTTAGGTGTCTTGAGTGGCCAAGATAAATATTTACGGGTAGAATATCCCCATTGTTTCTGAAATCTGTCCCCGTATAATGAACATGGAAAGATAATTGTACAATAGCAATGGATTTTTTAAAAAATTTGCATGAGCATGTGCAGCCAGGCCAATATCCATGTCTTTGGAACATGATACACACAATCAGGCATCTCTTATTTCCTTCCGTCCCCCACTCCAACAGCAAAGGTTCCCCGCCCTTAACATCTCCCAGCAGCCAAACACAGGCACTGTTAATGAATATTAATTGACTTAACATCTTGTGGTGACGCAACTGTGCACATTTCCCTGTCTCATTTGGTTGCTAGGAAACCATGAGAGACAGCCATGGGGCCCTGGGACCCAGACCTCTTAAGTGCAGGCCAAGGTTAAACCACAAATCAGAAATAGTCTGCCTGATTAATTGTGTATATGAGCAACTGTGTATGTATGCAGTCCTGTCAAATAAGCAAGGAATAAATAAATACCAATAGACAGTTTGGCAGTATAAGCGAGTGAGTGGAAATGAGTATAGGCTCTCAGTTACTGGAACCACTCCCCAGGGAGCTTCTGAAACAGCCCCCTTCTGAGCATCTGCAAGCATCACCATGCCACCCCTGGAGATCCAGAGTGCAGCCTCAAGATCGGTCCTGGAGGCAGCACCTGGGAAGGCAGAGGAGGGGCAGTGACAGTTGGGCATAATTACCCTGAAATCGTAGGCATCATTTCCCATCCTGCTCATGCTCAGAGAATATGTAAGTAAGATGATGGGCAAGCCTGGCCTACATGCCATTTGCCCTCTGCATGTGACCTTGGCTCCACCTTGTTTTTCTCCTTATTCTTCTCAGCTGTTCAGAGAGGAGACTTCATATCTGTATCCATATTAGTCTCTGCTCTGGCCGCTTTGTCCCTTGGCACCAGAGAGTGAGCTACACACATTGTCCGGTTCCTGGCAGTCAGCTTTCACGCCCCTCACTCCCTGCACTTGTCTCTCTGTGACTCTGCTTTCTCGCTTCCGTTGTCTCCCTTGAAGCTCTTACATTGCACCACATTTCCTAAACAACTAATGCTTGTCTTTGAGACTCATCGGCATACACTCTGGTCAGCAAAGATCCTAAGGGGAAGCGTGCATCTTCAGCCTTGGCTGACAAATAAAGATGGAGTTCTCAAATGAATAACCTGTTTTCCCCTTGAGTGCCTGAAATCAAACACAACCTCAAGGACTTCTTTCCAAAGACTGTTCTCCTGTTCTCCCTGTTGTTACGGTCTTTTTTCTGTTTTTTATTCTCAGTCATTTATTCACTCAACAAATGTTAACAGAAGGATTTATTTATTCCATGCCTAGAGTTTTTGCTGGGCCGTGTGTGTGTGTGTGTGTGTGTGTCTGTCTGTCTGTCTGTCTGTCTGTCTGTCTGTCTCTGTGTGTGATTATCTGTGTGTGTGATTATCCATTGAAGATCTCATGCATGTGTACAATATATTTGACAATATGTATCCCCACATCAATTTCAACTCCCCCAGGACCTCCCAATATATCAATCTTCAATCTCCTGACTTCTTCACCTCTTCCTTTTTTAAAAAGAATTTATTCTTTGAATATATATATATGTGTATATATATACATATATATATTGAAATGTGATCATCAACTCTCCTTGAGCTCCCTAACACCACCTCTCAGCCTCACTCTTTTCCTGACCCCCATCATCAAATATTTCATCTTCCTAGGTAGAGAAGAGATTGGAGGCTGAAGGAAAGAAACTCTAGACTCTTCCAGAAGAAAGGAAACATATTCACATCTTTCTGTCCTCTTCATTCTTAAAATTTTAATGTCACTCAAGTTTCAAAAGGAAACTCCATATCATTAGGTACATAGACCATTGTCCTCAGAGACAGCTTCTGGGAATTTCTTTAGAGGCAGACGCTATGGGTTGGAGCTCAGTGAAGAGAGCAGCAGAGAAGTCAACTGCTATTGCAAGCTATTGCAACTGCAGAGAAGTCAAAGAGCTATTGTTTGAGAAAGGGAAAGAGGCCAGTGTGAGAATAGAAAGAACAGAATAGAGGTCAGAGGTCAGAAGTCGGAGGTCTGATACCAGTAAAAGAAAACTAGAGAGACATAAAACAGAAAACTGAGGACAGAGTGCCTGCTCCCTCTGTCAGTTTCTGCTACACCTTTTCAAGTGCAGTCCGTTTATCAAATACCTAATGCAGTTAGATTGCGAGAAGGAACTGGGTCTGTTTCAAGCTTGAGGAAACACATAGCTGGAGGAACTGGAAGGGACAACCAGGGGCCTTAAGGCTTTCACAGGAATCTGTGCCTCCAGAGGGCTGTGTGGCTTGCACGTGAGCAAAAGTGAGCACGTTCAGTCTTACCCTCTCCATGGCAGCAGCTGGGATGCAGAGAGAACAGATACTGCAAGTACATCTGCCCAATGCATAGCCTTCCTGGGCTGAGGTCTTCACAGCAGAGTCCTATGCGCTAAAACGATTCCTCATTAAAGGAAATCATAGTAGAGACATGAAGACAGTTCCTCTTCCATCCATTTAGTCACATCATCTGCACATGTGTGCAGAGCCTGCTGCATGACGCACAGCCACGGGCACCAGCAAAACAGATGTCAGGAAATTCAGGCCTGTCTACAATCGCCCAGATTTTCTTGAGCACAACAGAATGCATAGGAAATTTCAATACAGGTGGTTAGTACCCAGAGTGGGCTCCATATTCTTAGAATGCTTTAGGAATTCACTAAAATGAAGCTCTTCAAGAGATGTTTTTCGTGCACGAGGTTCTAGGTGATGAAACCTTTCTACCCAAGAAGAATCTGTCATGTGAGTGATGAGCTTGGGATAAGGAATGCCAAATGACTGGACAGATTTTTGCCTTCTGTGTCTAGCTGTTCTACACATGGCTAACAAGAGACAGTCCTGGCAACTAAAAGACACCTGAGCCATCCTCTCAGGAGACTCTCCAAACAGTAGTCAGGGAGACATAGGAGAAATGGATTTTTTAGGGGGGGCATTGCCCAAGTCAACTAGACAAAGGCCCTCGTCTGTGCCAGTGAGTTTCCTGGTATTTTGGAGACTCTGATTCTGAGAACAAATACAATCCTAGGTCCTACTCAAGGAGACAGGGAAGCTAGGGTTTCCTTGTGTTAGAAACTCTTTGCATTTTGAATTGGTTCCCTCTTGAATCTCTCTATCTCAGGAATCTGGGCCATATTAGTGTTGACTAAGGCAGAAGTCAGCAATAGGAGAAATGCCTGGAAAGAGAATTCAGATACAGAAGATTTACTGAAGTGTCACGAAGTTCCTCCGTAGGTCCCATGGCTGTGTTTCAAAGCTCCTATATGCTACACTGCTGAGGTAGCACTTGGGTGACATAGGCAACCAACCTTGCAATCACACATCTATCAAGCCATGATACCAAGGCATGTCACCCAGGGAACCCAGAGCCCCCTGGCCAATGTCACAGCTGCTTTGGAGTCTTAAGGGACTTAAGGGACACTACACACATTCAGACCTTTCTGCTTATTCCAGTATTAGAAATCAACCATTGAATGATACCGTTCAGTGTATGGAACCAAAACTGATTTCCTGATAGCATCATCTCCCCTATCTCCTTACCAAGCCATCTTAAGCAGGGACTCTCTTGCTGTTCTCTGCTAGCATAACCCCAAAAAAGAACCATGAAGGGGATAAACATTCTGAGTAACAGTCCAGCAAGCAGGGTCACTTAATATTAAACACACTTCCGACCCATCACTTCTACTCTTAGACATCTGCTCAAGAGAAATGATACTGTATGGCCACACAAAAATGTGCATACAGATGTTCCAAGCAACATTAGTCACAGCAAATATAAGTAGAAGCAACTCAAGTATCTATCATCTGATGAATGGATAAACAAAATGTGGTATCTCCGTCCAGGCAAAGGATTACGATTCATCAATAAAACAGATGAAGCAGCAAACCGTGCTACAATGTGGATAAGCCTTGGAAACATGATGCTGAAGAAGCAACTCACAGGAGATAATACCAGGCGTGAATCCATTTATGTGAAGTGTCTACAGTAAGGAAATGCATAAAGTAGATTAGTACTCACCTCTGGCCGGCATCAAAGCTGGGGTGTAGGATAGGGTAAAAATGCTAATGGATATGTTTTCTCTTGAGTGATAATAAGAATATTCTAAAATGGGCTTATGGTGATGGTTGCATACTTTTAGAACCACTGAGTTATGTACTTAACAAAGGGAACTTATGGTGTGTAAATTATATATCCATAAAGCTAAAGGCAGAGATGAGGTGGTAGAAAATGACACGTGGGGAAAGAGAAAAAGAAAGTGGTGAGTTTCAGAGCCTCAGAGTTGGCTTCTTAGTGGCGGAAGAAACATACTCTGATTCATGATGGTGCTCAGACCTATGAAGGAGAGAGAGAGAGAAAGAGAGAGAGAAAGGGAGGGAGAGAGAGAGAGGGAGAGAGAGAATGGTGTGTGTGTGTGTGTGGTGTGTGCTCATGATGTATGTGTGGTGTATGTGCATGTGTGTACATGTGTGTGCATGGGTGGTATGTGTGTGTGTGGCTTGTATGTGCATGGTATATGTGTGTGG
>NW_021605583.1:821524-833083 GCF_004785775.1 Grammomys surdaster | reverse complement strand
TGTGTGATGTGTGTTCATGGTATGTGTGTGGTGTTGTGGTATGTGTGATATGTATGTATGTATGTATGGTCTGTGTGTATGTGTATGTGCATGTGTGGCCAGCAGTATGTAGGTTATGTATATGTTTGTGTGGTATTGTGTGTGTGTGCTTCTTAGGTCCAGTGGGGAACACTACTAGAAGATCACAGGTCTTCGCTCCTATATCACACACCCTCATACAGGTCCCTCCCTCAACAAAGGCACTCAGCCACTATAAGATTTCTTGCAATCTACTGAAAATGCACATGAAAAGGGGGAAGAGAGATTCCACCCAGCCCCCATCCATCCATCTAACCCAGATAGGAAGAAACCATGTGGTTCAGAAACTATCTTGGATATTCCTGTTCTGGAGTCCCACATGGGATGAAGGAACAACCTAGCCAAGCCCAGCCACGAATAAGACACCACCATTGTTTGTGTTGGTAAACATCATTGTGGTTTATCTTGTGACACAGACTGCAAAGCCCTCAGCAACAAGACAACCTCCACCTCTGTCTCTTGACTAACTTAATGATGGACTTTAATTTGATGGCTTTGAATTCTGTGGTGGATTTAAGGAGAAACATGATTTTAATGTGTGGCTAACATACCATTTGTCAGTGCTGTTTAGTGCCATTTAACACAATATTTATCTGATTGGCATATCAGTTACTTCACATCATTGAGAATTGGCTGCAACAGGGATTCTGTGTGCTTGGCAACCAAGAGATTGATTATGGTTATTATACTAATGGCTGGAAAAATGAATTTCATCAGGAAAGTTGTTTTGAAGTGGCAGTGACGGGCCTGGTATGTTTACTCATAAAGCACCAGCTGCCTGCACACAGAATGCTGATCCTGAGGCAAGTTTTGAGCAAGGATGCTGGAGCCGGAGACACTTATCTGCATCTTCAGATAAGTGGTACCCAAGGACAGGAGCCTCACTCAGAGGCTTTCCTCCGAATCTCATCTCTTGTCTGGGATGGACCGACTTGCTTTGGCAGAGATCTTACAACTCCCCATTAAGGGGCTGATGTCCCTTCTATGGACTGCTCTGCTGACAACCTAGAAATCCTAGATTTTGTGGTGGGACCCCAAGCCACCTGCTGCCCAAGCTCTGGTGGCTATGCAGAGCATGTCTGTTTTGGTAGTATTAATGCTAGCTGTACACATGTTTTCTTACATAATGAAACATTTTGACAGCTGAGAGTATGCCAAACAAAAGGTTTCCATAGAAGGGCTGAAATTCAGATATGGATTTTTAAAGGTAAATCAGGAAATAAAAATGTTGATTGGAAAGACTTTTTCTCTCCATAGACCGTTGTCACCCAGTTCAATGAGTGGCTCTCCCATTCCACTTTATCTAATCACAGGCCCACCTGAGGTATGGGTCTTGGCAAAGGGAGGGCATCTTTCTGTTCATTGAAGACTTGTTTCAAATTCCTGTCAGCAACCAGAAGAGAAGATATGTGTGGTTCCTGGTCTCTCCCTCAGGACCCAGCTTCTCCACAGCTTCGTCAGACTCATGGAGACCTCCACAGACCTTTTACCATCCAAGAAAGAAAATGAGATTTCCTGGATTTTTTTTTCCAAAGGGGCCGAGCACTCCTGATAACACAACATTAATGAAACTCACCTTCTGAGCCCTTTAATTGCTTTGAGTAGCACTTTGCTCACAACCAATGTTCTCTGTCCCCACTGCAATTTTCTTGTTTTGAAAAATAATAGTGTGACTCACACTTCAATTAGAAGATAGGGGCTGTGCACTCTCCTCAGCACCCAGAGGAAGGTCCACCCTGGAAACAGTCCCCAAACCAATGGTAAACAAATGGGAAAAAATAAAGGCTGAGAGGGTGTCCTTGTAATTGAGCATTGAAATGAGAGGAAACAGAAGAAGAGTGTCTATTAATAATGACACAGTAATTGGAGGTCACTCAGAGAGAGGCCCGGTACATTCCATATTCACATTAGCTTTGCAGAAAGAACAATTATAGATCTTTGTAGAGGGCTAATGTGAGTGATGGTGAGGTTGTTTATCAGATTTGCCCAGTACCAGCCACCTCCTTCTTCCACCCCAAGGGAACTGGACCAGCAGAAAGCACCTCGCAGCACACAAGGAAATCATTTTGACTCAGACCAGGGGGTAATTAATGCAAAGTTCAATTGTACACATAATGGACACTGGGTACTCTAAAGCCATTTTGTAGCCTTTTCTTCCATAGGAAGTATGCAAGTCGGGACTCCCAAGAAATAGAGTGCTGAACGCTTGCCCAGAGCAGAACTGGCAGTGCATGGGAAAAGTGAGAGGCAGGGCACCAGGGCATCAGGACTGTGTTCTATCAGATAGCTGGGACTCATTAAACTCACTTGGAGAGATAATAATCCCCCACTCTCTCGATGGTTTTTTTTTTATTGTTGTTCTAACCAGATTGAAGGAAATTCACTATTATTTAGTGAGTCGAGGACACATTCTGTTTTTTAAAAAATATTTCTTTCGGTTTCGGATCCCCATTGTGTAGAGGCCTCACTATGACATCCAGATAACCCTGGAGTGTATTAAAATTATTCATTGCCATTACACTCAGATCAAAATAGATTTCCTTAACAAAAGACTTCTGTTAATATGAATAGCATGACAAATAACAGCTGCACAGGGATGCTGTAGAGGCCACACTATCAATACTGCCAGGTCAAGTTTTACACCTTTTGGCCTGAAGAGTGAGAAGACACTCTTCAAGGTGAAGTTTGGCAACTGGTGAGATTCGGAACACTGTGGGCTTGTTCTCTTCCCCTCCCACCTTATGGCTATATCTGCTCTCTACCGTCGTCTTACCACAGCAAAACAACTGAGACCATCAATTTCAAAAGAGAAAAGGTTTGCTTGTACTCAGAGTTTTGGAGGGTCCAGGTCATGGTGGTTGGCACTGTTTCATCTGCCCCTGTGTTAACACAGCATGTCATAAGAGGGACTTGTGATGAAGGAACCCACTCATCCCATAGCCAGAATTGGAGGAAGAAGAAGAGGAAACAGAGGAGGATGAGGAGAGGAGGGGAGGGGAAGGGAGCAAAGGGGAATAAGAGACTATAGTCATTCAACAATCCCCCTCAAAGACGTGTCCCTAATGATGTAAGACCTCTTTAAAGATGTTCTTAAAGGTCTCACTGGAGCCTTTAATACAAGGGCCTTTGACACATATTCCAGATGCAAGCTAAGTATTACACATACCTTCTGGAACCTCATAAGAAAAACAATATGGTTCCGACTCACTATCAGCTTCTCAGAGCAAAACCAAGATCCAAACTTCATAACAAATAAGAATGCAAGGTCCTGAGAGTCCTGAGCTACATCTACTTTTTTTTTTTCCTCCAGAGGATTAGCACAGCTTCTGATGTAGATGCCAAACAAACTTTCTGCAATGAGCTTTTGAAGAAATGCATAAAGAAAATCTCTACTTCTAATTCTACTAGGCAGTAGGCAGGATGCGAAGTCCTCGGCTGCTGGGTTGAGTTGTGCTGCCCCTAAAAAGCATCCTCACATCCAATTAAAACCTATACATGTAGCTTCATCTGAAATAGGGTCTTTGTAGACATAATCAAGCGAACATGAGGCCAGACTAGATTAGAGTGGAGTCTAAATCCAATATGACAATAATCTTATAATCGCCCACTCTCCTTCTAAATGGAGGAAAATCTGGACACAGAGAGACAGAGAAAAGAAAGGTCATGTGAACACAGGCACAAAGGTTAGAGTAACGTATCTAGGGACTGTCAGGAACTTCCCTGTCATTGGTAGAAGCTGGAACAAGGAAAAGAGATTGCTTCCACCCATGGTCCTTAGAACGAGCAGGGGCCTCATCAATGCTTTGATTTGAAACTTCTAGCATTCAGCATTACAACAGAATGTGTTTCTGTTGCTTTGAGTGAACATCAGGGGCCCTTTGTTACAGCATCCATGGAAGCACATACCGACACTATATGGGTGACAGGTCTTGTATGATGCTCTCAAAGTATACAGGAAGTACCACTAAGATATCAAGAAATAGAATAAAGTATGGACCACCTTCTAAGCCATTCGAGTATGAAAGAAGAGCCATTCTGTCACCATCTCCCCTCAGGTTTTTCTTATAAACACCATTTAGAAGGAAAGAGATGTGGGTCACCCTGAAGGATGCATACACTCTCTGGCTTCACAGTTCTTCATCTCTTCCGTCTGAATGTTTAAGACCCCCACCCCTTACCAGCCCTCCATACCCAGTGCAATGGGCTCTCTAACTAAAATCTTTTTTCTAAGATTTACTTTTGTTTTGTGTTTTGTCCACATGTAAGTGCACCAAATGCATTCAGCACCCATGCAGGTCAGAAGAGGGTGCTGGATCCCCTGTGGTTGGGGTTACAGAGGGTTGTGAGCTGCCCTATGGGTGCTGGGAACCCAAACTGGGTCCTCTACAAGAGTAGCAAGTGCTTTGAAACACTGAGCCCTCTCTCCAGGGCAGGCATCTATGATCGTACAGCCTACTAGCTGTCCTCTTCCTCAGATCCCCGTCCTCACAGTCACATTCCTCCACTGACCACACGCACTAATTCAATTTTCAATCCATCACTGAACCACCAGCTTCTTGCTCCAGACTCGCTAGCCCATGTTTCCTTTGTTGAATGACTTCAAGTAAGACACACACGCAGCATAATGTAGAAGGCACAGTTTACTAAAGTGTAAAGTAGAACACCCTTAAAGAATGGGGTGGACAATGAAAAGGGGGGGTACCTCATGGAATGAGGGTACATAATAACCAGTAAGACCACTGTGTCAACACACATCTCTAGGACATCAAAGCAACAGAAACACACATCTTTTACTCTTTACTAAGGTCTCTGTAACAGACAGCTTTCCTAGGTGGAGTTTTTCTATTCATTCTATTGACAGTCTGGTTTGGATTAATCCTCAAGAGCAAAGACAGTGTATACCATTGGTTTGGTTTGGTTTGGTTTGGTTTGGTTTGGTTTGGTTTGGTTTGGTTTGGTTTGGTTTGGTTAATAAACAGCATCCTGTTAGACAGTAATCTTACAGTGGTCCAGGCAGTTCGAATGTCATGTCTCTACCCAGGGCCAAATACTACTCAGATACCACTCTTCTCATCAAAAATCATGTAATAAAGTAGATTTAAAAGAACTAAACAATGGGTGGAAAGGATAAAAGTAACCATGCTCTTCTAAGAGGAAATAGGCCTCCGTCTCCCTCTTTTTCACTTGATATTAACTCTAAGGTGGGGCAATTATAGCATGTTCCTTCCTTTAAAAATCAGTGTGTGGTCAGAGACACAGTAGGTGGAGCCTAAAGCTGGCTACAAGGGAGGGGATCCATCCTCAAAGATCTTCAAGCCTGCTAGTATCTAACTACTTACCTAACAAATAAACAGCCATGTCCAGGACAGATCAGTGTGCCGTGGCACTCTAAATTTAGCCTTCCCTCCTGAAGGTCCTAACATGTTGTCCTTTGTGCCAGTCTGTAACAACAGAAGTCCTCCAGCTCAGCGGTGCTCAAAGCAGCAACCACTAGTGTAACAGAGAAGCTGAATTCTTAATTATACTTCATTTAAGTAAGTTTAAATCTTAACGGTTACATGTGGCAAGTGGCTATTGTCATAAATACTAGAGATCTAGAAGCAATTTTAATAGGATACTAAGAGCCTCACAGATATCACATACACACACACACACACATACACACCCCTCCTAAGGATGAACATTATTAATTATTGGAGCATAAGGAGGAACGGAAACATCACTTCTCCCTTCCTTAATTTGCAAGGCCATCTCACCCACAATGGGGCTAATATTCTACACATTATGCCAGTTTAATTCCTTCCCTCCCAGTCCCCAAACTCCATTCAAATTGCACCCTTTGGGGCCACTGAGAATAAAAAATGGGCCCATTATCAAGCCTCCTACCCCTTAATAGCCTTTCCTTTAGCTACATAAGGACCCAGCTGATGCATTGAGATACCATTTATAAGGACTTGATTAAGTATGTTCTTAAACAAGGTGTCATTCTTTTTCCCAGGCTGGGAGGAGGGGATGGGGGTAGGGAGAAGAGTATTCTTTTTTCAACCACTGTTGTCCATCACCAGTCCCTCTGGGGATGTCTCTCTCTCCCCCCCCCCCTTTCTCTCCCTCTCCCTAGTTCTTTCTCTAGGGTGTCATAAAGTATTGGATTTGAATCTCACCTCTTTCTGGACTTAATCAAACTTCTATTTATTAAAAGCTTGGGACCTTGTGTATATTCTATGAGTGTATACATAATCTAAAACATGGCTATCTATATTGATTCAGTGGAATAATATAATTTCCTTTTTGTTAAAGATCTCTCTCTCTCTTTCTGTGTGTGTGTGTGTGTGTGTGAGAGAGAGAGAGAGAGAGAGAGAGAGAGAGAGAGAGAGAGCGAGAGCAAAGAACAATTTTAAATGTCAATCCTGAAATACCATCCACGCTTTTTCCTTCTTGAGAATGGATCTCTCATTGGCCTGGAGCTGATCAGTTAGGATGACTGCCCAGCAACCCCTAGGGTTGCCTATCTCCTACCTATCTCCATCCCCCAGCACTGAGATTACACGGCCCCCATTACACCTTGATTTGCTTTTCATAGTTTCTGGAGGATTGAACTCGGGATCTCACACTTGCAAGGCAAGTACTTACTGATTGAGCTTCTCATCCCATCCCCAGTCTCCCTTTTTCCTCTCTTCTAGGGAAACCTTCTTACAATGAAGCCCATATCCTTCTATGATCAGACACAGACAGGTTAGGAATTGCCATCAATGCTCACAGGAGGCAAACAGCCACATGATGTCCACAGTCACCCAGACACAGCCAGCAGGGATCGTCTCATAGAGGAAGCAAGATCAGGAAAGGGGTATACATGTGGCTTGCTCTAACCCTGGTCATAGAAGGATTACAGAGCAGGGTGTAGCCGCTTGGAATTTCCAATGTGGCACAATCAGATGTAGTCTGTCAGCTTGTTTCCACCCGGTTAGGCCTCCAGTCCTGAAATAAGCAGAGTTTGCTTGTCTGACTTGAATCAGAGCTACTTGAATTAGCCCAGGGAGCCTTTTAAGGTTTTCTCATCTCAGGCTGGGTCTCTGTAGAGTCTTGTTTGATCAATAATAAAATAGCTATCCAGCCTTTCTAGAAGAGCACAAAATGGTTTTCAGAATGATGCCAAGATGGAGGATGATTCCCAGGAGCACCCTGATTTCTGCAGTTCCAGAGCTGAGCTTTGGGCCTGGGGACACCTCCACTAATTCTTTTGAAGAGGCATGAGTGTCTGAGACAATGGAAACAGCATGATTGCCTGGCGCTGAGTCTACCTGTCATAGTTCGATTGCTTATGCTGCTATTGGCCTTCTTTTTCTACCTGTTGGGGGTGGGGGAGTAGGGATAGGTGGGTCTTGTGTACCACAGACCAAGACTGCACTGAGTACCTCTTTACCATCTCCTGTTGGCACCTGCCCCTTCACTTGCTCCCTGCCATGAACCTAAGAAACACTGGAGTTATTTATTTTCAGTTTCGGTTTCTGTATCAGACTTGAGGGTATAACAGAGCCCATGGTCTAACAGAGGAAGACAAAAACCAAGCCTTTGCAGTAAGGTCTAGAAATAAACATGGGCAATGGAGTGGAAAACTTTGGAGACACTGGTGCAAATTCTAGCACTCAGGGCACCAGTCACTCCTGGCTTCCTCCTTCCCCCTGGTTATCTCCTTGGATTCATTGCTGGTTCCCATTCCTCCTCCCCATTCTTAGTAGAGACATCCACGTGGCCACCTTCTCCTTTCCATCTGTATTCACTCCTGGGATGGATAGGTTCATTTGTCTTTCAATAGAATTACCAGACTGTGACTCTTGAGACTTAGAAATTTTTCCAAGCTCTCAACTCTGCCCCAGTTCCCAGATTCACCTACCCAACTGCCCACTTGCCCCTTTTAGATGTTGCTGTAGTTCAAGTGTAGTTTGCTACCTCAGAAACTGAGGGGGTCCCCACTGATATCCAGACAGAGAAGCAAGCCACACAAAGAGATAAGACCAAAAACTTGGTGCAGATTAGCTTTGTCAACCTGGATCAGACAGGCAATTTAACCCCAATGTATTTAAGCCCAGTATAATTTGGAAAAAAAAGTTTCCTGGTGTAATACAACCCCCATGGCACAAGGAAGCATAATTACACTGAAACTCAACTCTGGGTAAATGTTATTTCTTCTGAGAAGATGGGTTCTAGAGATAGGCTACCTGTGCTAGCTTGAGGGCCTAAGGATCTGGTCTGGTCTTAGTCATACAGATATCACAGAAGTCATTTGGGTTATTAAACATCACCAGTCCTGGTTGTGGGGGACCTCTGGCTATGAGAGTCATTTAGATTATTAGCCACCTCCAATTCTGATTGTAGGAGCTTGATATGCCTGGCCAGAAGATAACTCTGATCACCTGGCTATTAATCACTTCCAGGTCTCGGCTTTCTGGATGGAAGAATCTTTCCCATTAAAAAGACAATCCTATGTGCTTAACATTCCTGGTTTCTGTGGAGATCTATTGCCACAAGGTCCTTCACCCTGTGCTCCTGACAAGAAACTCATTGAAATTTGGTTTCTGATGGTCCTGGAAGTTGGGGACTACAACAAGATCATCAAGGGATATTGGCATCTTTCTCTCGGGAGTGAGTTCTTGCTACGTTAGGTTGTTATGTAAGCCCAAATTCTCATGCTGTGTCCCTATGTCATGTGTACCTACTAGCACCTGCCCTCCCACTGTGAGATGGAGCATCACAAAGCCCTTATGAGATGCTGACATCGAGCTCCTGGACTTTTCAGGCCCCAGAACCATGTCTTTGTTTTGGATACTATATTTTGTAACAGCAACAGGAAACAAGCTAGCACATGTAAACTTGGGATTCACATTTTCTGCCTTCTAAACTGGACCCTGATTTTTCCCAACTAAACCTGAGCCTCCCAGTCTACCCCTCTCTGCTGATGACAACCACATCCTTGGAACTGCCATAGTCAAGGTCATCCTAACTTCTTCCTAACTTATCCACCTTATGCTCAATTCATCAAAAAATCCATTTTGCTTATTAAAAGGAAACTTTTAGACAAAATAAACTCAGTTGATTAAGCAAAGAACAATTTGTGTTATAGAAACCCTTTGCCAAATCCAAAGAGCTCCACTCTGTAATGTTAGCAAAGCAGCCTCATAGGCAAAATAAGAACAGAAATGTCTTCCTTGCTTACAGCTAAGCCTTTTCCTCATTTGAAAATGGTCTGATCAAACAGCTGCTGTGATTAGCTGAGACAAGTATGTGGGGTTTTTTTTTAAGCTTTTAAGTTAGATTTTATTTTGTTTGCATATTAAGCTAGGTTGCAGTGTGTTGTGCAGAAATTTAGGCATGGGGCAACTTCAGACCAAATTTAACTTAACAAGCTCTGTCATTCTGATAATTTTTTGAATGAGTCCTCTGTTTTCAGACTTGGACATTTTCTTCTCCCCAAGTGGCCCGACTTACCCATGTAAGACCTAGATAGGCTATGTCACCCCTCACTCCGATCCTTTTGATTCTGAGCAAGCAAGCGTTGAGTATATCTTCTGTCTGCACAGTGTCTTCTTGACTCTTCCTTAACAGTCATAACATATTCCTAATTAGTCTCTTTACTACATCTCTACAGACATCTTCACAGCTAACTCTCTCACTTCATATCTCCACTCAAATGCCTCTGAGCCCCAGCCTAACCACCTGCTCAGCTAGCACCCACTGCCTTCCCGTGGACTCTTTAACCTTGCTTTCTCTCACAGCATTATGCTCTTATGACACAGGGACAGAGTTTCTTGTTTCTTTTTTGTCTTGATTCCCATATAAGTCAGAATTCTCTAATGGAACAAAATCAATAAACAAACAGAACCAATAAAGTGTGCGTGCTGTGTGTGGTTTTTAAATGGAATCAGTATCTATAGGCTCGATAGTCACATAACAGCCATTATATACTAGGGACACAGAAAACCTGGTAGATGCTCAGTCCAAAACGCTGGAAGAGCCAGAGCATGTGATGCAGCCACATTCTGAGGCATAAAGCCCAGAAACTTCTTGGAATGTTGGTGGTGGTAGTTCATATTCAGATTGAAGAAGCTGGCATCATCCCGTGTCCATGGGTGATAGCAGCAGTTTTGAATATTTTGAATAGATAGGTAGATAGATAGATAGACAGATAGATAGATAGATAGATAGATAGATGGCAGTTTTGTAGAGAAGAATTGAGCTTGCTTACCTAGAAGCCCCCTCTAAAGGATTAGATTTCTCCAACTTTTATCTCATCTAGGTCCAGTCTAATGGCTGGTACAATGCACATTCACAGTAAGTCTTTCCCCCTCTGCTTCTGGAAACACCCTCTCAGTTTCACCTGGAAGTGTGCTATACCAATTGCCTATGTGTCTCTCAGTCCAATCAAATTGACAATTAAGATGACCCACCATAATTCCCAAACTCCAGAAGTTCAAGTTCTTTTAGCACCTAAAACTCCTCTCCCACAGCCTAGAAGGATGCTCGCATCGGCAGAAATTCATTGAATGTACTGAAGAGATCAATAAGTAAAAAATGTATTTTAATGAAGAAGAGTCTATGATGAAGCAGTGCTTATCCAGTTCCAGGGCCTAGATCTAAGGGAAGGTGGCATCATAGTTCCTTATAGATAAAAACACTATATTTTGGATCATGTAATCCTGTGATATTGTTCATAACTGATTAAACCAGCAATTTACAGGCCATTCAATAGAAATCTACTGGAGACATATATACACAACCGTATCTAGTAACCACATGTTTTAAGGAGGAAAACAAAAAATGATATCAATGTAAATCACTTTTATGTTACCAATATGTATAAAATCTTACCAGTTAAGCAGATCAGCAAGATATAGAATATTAATGAGGCATGCTACACTCTTCTCTTTTGTAACAAGTCTTTAAACTTGGTTTACATTACATGCTTATGGCATGTCAGTCAGACAAGCCAGGTACTCAGTAGCTCCCTGGATATCATAGCAACATGCTATGAGTATTATAATTACTAATGAGAAGATAACTGTTCCTTCTTAAGCAGAACCAGTATCTACCCTCTTCTACTTCCTTTCTATAAACTAGCTTGTCCAGTAGATAGATGTAGCTTCTCTAATGACATTGGCCTTTCCCCATTTGGTCTGACCCCATAGCCTTCTTCAAACCTAGGTTTCTCCATCCTGATACTTCAGATGTTTTCCCTGAGATAGAGTGGACCAATTTATGAAGAAGTTGAAAGATTCACTTAAATCTGGCTTGAATTCCATTTTCCAGGACAATTTTCAATATTGTCTGGTGGGCAAGATAATTGATTTAGTCCATTTTCTGTTGCCACAGTGAAATACCTGACAGTAAATACTATATAGAAGAAGAAGGAGGAGAAGGAGGAGGAGGAAGAAGAGGAGGAGGAGGAGGAGGAGGAGGAGGAAGAGGAGGAGGAGGAGGAAGAGGAGG
>NW_021605583.1:809053-821124 GCF_004785775.1 Grammomys surdaster | reverse complement strand
GAAGATTCCCAACTTAAAGGGCCAGTAAATATCTTCAACAAAATTATAGAGGAAAACTTTCCTAACCTAAAGAAAGAGATGCCCATGAACATACAAGAGGCCTACAGAACTTCAAATAGACTAGACCAGAAAAGAAATTCCTCCTGTCACATATTAAAGAAAACATCAAATGTACAAAACAAATAAAAATATTAAAAGCAGTAAGGGGAAAAGGTCAAGCAACATATAAAGGCAGACCTATAAGAATTACACCAGACTTCTTACCAGAGACTATAAAAGCCAGAAGAACCTGGACTGACATCATACAGACCCTAAGAGAACACAAATGCCAGGCCAGACTACTATACTCAGCAAAACTCTCAATTACCATAGATGGAGAAAACAAGATATTCCACGACAAAACCAAATTTACACAACATCTTCCCACAAATCCATCACTACTACAAAGAATAATAGATGGAAAACTCCAACACAAGGAGGGAAACAACAACGTAGAAAAAGCAAGAAAGTAATCTCCCAACAAACCCAAAAGAAAACAGCTACACAAACATAATTTCACCTCTAATAACAAAAATAACAGGAAGTAACAATCATTTTTCTTTAATATCTCTTAACATCAATGAACTCAATCCTCCAATAAAAAGACATAGACTAACAGACTGGATACATAAACAGGACCCAGAATTTTGCTGCATACAGGAAACGCACCTCATTGACAAAAACAGACACTACCTCAGAGTAAAATGCTGGAAAACAATTTTCCAAGCAAATGGTCCCAAGAAACAAGCTGGAGTAGCCATTCTAATAAAGAATAAAATCGACTTTCAACCAAAAGTTATCAAAAAAGATAAGGAAGGACACTTCATACTCATCAAAGGAAAAATCTACCAAGATGAACTCTCAATTCTGAACATCTATACTCCAAATGCAAGGGCACACACATTCATAAAAGAAACTTTACTAAAGCTCAAAGCACACATTGCACCTCACACAATAATAGTGGAAGACTTCAACACCCCACTCTCAGCATTGGACAGATTGTGGAAATAGAAGCTAAACAGAGGCACAGTGCAGCTATGAGAAGTTATGAACCAAATGGATTTAACAGGTATCTATAAAACATTTCATCCTGAAACAAAAGAATATACCTTTTTCCCAGCACCTCATGGTACCTTCTCCAAAGTAGACCATATAATTGGTCACAAAACAGGCCTCAACAGATACAAAAAGATTGAAATAATCCCTTGCATCCTATCAGATCACTACGGACTAAGGCTGGTCTTAAAACTAATAGAAAGCTCACATACATGTGTAAACTGAACAATGCTCTACTCAATGATAACTTGGTCAAGGAAGAAAGAAAGAAAGAAAGAAAGAAAGAAAGAAAGAAAGAAAGAAAGAAAGAAAGAAAGAAAGAAAGAAAAGTTAAAGACTTTTTAGAATTTAATGAAAATGAAGGCTCATCATACCAAAATTTATGGAACACAATGAAAGCAGTGCTGAGAGGAAAACTTATAGCTTTAAGTGCCTACAAAAAGAAACTGAAGAGAGCATACACTAGCAAGTTAACAGCACACCTGAAAGCTCTAGAACAAAAAGAAGCAAATACACCCAAGAGGAGTAGACAGCAGGAAATAATCAAACTCAGGGCTGAAGTCAACCAAGTAGAAACAAAAAGAACTATACAAAGAATCAACAAAGCCAGGAGCTGGTTCTTTGAGAAAATCAAAAAGACAGATAAACCTTTAGCCAGACTAACCAGAGGGCACAGAGACAGTATCCAAATTAACAAAATCAGAAATGAAAAGGAGACATAACAGAAACGGAGGAAATCTAAAACATCTGATGATCCTACTACAAAAGCCTATACTCAACCAAACTGGAAAATCTGAATGAAATGGACAATTTTCTAGACAGATACCAGGTACCAGGAGCAGATAAGCCATCTAAACAGTCCCATAACCCCTAAACAAAATGCAACAGTCATTAAAAGTCTTCCCACCAAAAAAAGCCCAAGACCAGATGGTTTTAAATGCAGAGTTCTATCAGACCTTCAAGGAAGACCTAATACCAATTCTCTTCAAACTACTCCACAAAATAGATACAGAAGGAACACTACTCAATTCGTTCTATGAAGCCACAGTTATGCGCATACCTAAACCACAAAAAGACACAACAAAGAAATAGACCTCTGGACCAATCTCCCTTATGAATATCAATGTAAAAGTACACAATAAAATTCTTGCAAACTGAATCCAAGAACACATGAAAACAATCATCCATCATGAGCAAGTAGGCTTTATTCCAGGAATTCAGAAATGGTTCAATATTTAGAAATCCATCAATGTAATCCACTATATAAACAAACTCAAAGGAAAAATCTACATGATCATCTCACTAGATGCTGAGATGCATTTGACAAAGCATTTGACAAAGTTCAACATCCATTCATGGCAAAAGTCTTAAAAAGATCAGGAATTCAAGGCCCATACCTAAACATAGTAAAAGCAATATACAGCAAGCCAGTAGCTAACATCAAACTGAATGGAGAGAAACTTGAAGCAAACCCACTAAAATCAAAGACTAGTCAAGGCTATCCCCTCTCTCCATACCTATTCAATATAGTACTGGAAGTCCTAGCCAGAGCAATTAGACAACAAAAGGAAGTCAAAGGGATACAAATAGGAAAGGAAGAAGTCGAAATATCACTATTCGCAGATGATATGATAGTATATTTAAGTGACCCCAAAACCTCCACCAGAACTCCTAAACTTGATAAACAACTTTAGCAAAGTGGCTGGATATAAAATTAACTCATACAAATCAGTAGCCTTCCTTTACTTAAAGGATAAACAGGCTGAGAAAGAAATTAGGGAAACGACACCCTTCACAATAGTCACAAATAATATAAAATACTTTGGTGTGAATCTAACCAAGCAAGCGAAAGATCTGTATGACAAGAACTTCAAGTCTCTGAAGAAAGAAATCGAAGACGATCTCAGAAGATGGAAAGATCTTCCATGCTCGTGGATTGGCAGGATTAATATAGTAAAAGTGGCCATCTTGCCTAAAGCAATCTACAGATTCAATGCAATCCCCATGAAAATTCCAACTCACTTCTTCATAGAGATAGAAACAGCAATTTGCAAATTCATTTGGAATAATAAAAATTCCAGGATAACGAGAACTATTCTCAACAATAAAAGTACTTCTGGGGGAATCATCATCCCTGACCTCAAGCTGTACTACAGAACAATAGTGATTAAAAAAAAAAAAAAGCATGGTATTGGTACAGAGACAGGCAGGAAGATCAGTGGAATAGAATTGAAGACCCAGAAATGAACCCACACTCCTATGGTCACTTGATCTTTGACAAAGGAGCTAAAACAGTCCAGTGGAAAAAGGACAGCATTTTCAACAAATGGTGCTGGTTCAACTGGAGGACAACATGTAGAAGAATGCAAATTGATCCATTCTTATCACCTTGTACAAAGCTCAAGTCCAAGTGGATAAAGGACCTTCACATAAAACGATATACACTGAAACTAATAGAAGAGAAGGTGGGGAAGAGCCTCGAATAACTGGGCAAAGAGGAAAAGTTCCTGAACAGAACACCAATGGTTTATGCTCTAAGATCAAGAACTGACAAATGGGACCTCATAAAATTGCAAAGCTTCTGTAAGGCAAAGGACACTGTCAATAGGACAAACGGCAACCAACAGATTGGGAAAAGATCTTTACCAGTCCTACATTTGAGAGAGGACTAATATCCAATATATACAAAGAACTCAAGAAATTAGACTCCAGACAACCAAATAACCCAATTAAAAATGGAGTACAGAACTACAGAAAAGAATTCTCAACTGAGGAAACTCGAATGGCCTAGAAGCACCTAAAGAAATGTTCAACATCCTTAGTCATCAGGGAAATGCAAATCAAAACAACCCTGAGATTCTACCTCACACCAGTCAGAATGGCTAAGATCAAAAACTCAGGTGATAGCAGATGCTGGCGAGGATGTGGACAAAGAGGAACACTCCTCCGTTGTTGGTGGGATTGCAAGTTGGTACAACCACATTGGAAATCAGTCTGGTGGTTCCTCAGAAAATTGTACATAGCATTGCCTGAGGACCCAGCTATACCACTCCAGGGTGTATACCCAGAAGATGCTCCAACATATAACAAGGACATACGCTCCACTATATTCATAGCAGCCTTATTTATAATAGCTAGAAGCAGGAAAGAACCCAGATGTCCTTCAACAGAGGAATGGATACAGAAAATGTGGTACATTTACACAATGGAGTATTACTCAGCTATTAAAAACATCAAATTCTTGAAATTCTTAGGCAAATGGATGGAACTAGAAAATATCATCCTGAGTGAGGTAACCCAATCACAAAAGAACACACATGGTATGTACTTGTTGATAATTGGATATTAGTCCAAAATTTCAAAATACCCAAGATACAACTCACAGACCACATGAACCTCATGAAGAAGGAAGACCAAAGTGTGGGTGCTTCGGTCCTTCTCAGAAGGAGTAACAAAATACTCATGGGAGCAAATATGAAGACAAAGTGTAGGACAGAAACTGAAGGAGGGGTCGTCTGGAAACTGTTCCACCTGGGTATCCATCCCATGTGCAGTCACCAAAAGCAGATGCTGATGTGGATGCCAGGAAGTGCATACTGACAGGAGCCTGATATAGCTGTCTCCTTAGAGGTCTGCCAGAGCTTGACATATTCAGAGGCAGATGCTCACAGCTAACCATTGATCTGATCATGGGGTTCCCAATGGAAGAGTTAGAGAGAAGATTGAAGGAGCTGAAAGGGTTTGTGGCCCCATGGGGAGAGCAACAATACCAACCAACCAGAGCTCCCAGGGTCTAAACTTTGTCGGGCATAGGTGGGAAAGGAGGTCCTTGGTCTTGTGAAGGCTAGATGCCCCAGTGTGGGGGAATTCGAGGGCAGAGAGGTGGGAATGAGTGGGTGGGTTAGGGCACACCCTCATAGAAGCAGGAGAGGAGTTGGGATAGAGGGTTCCTGGGTGGGGGGGTGGGGGTGGGGAAAGGGGATAACTTCTGAAGTGTAAATAAAATATCCAATTAAAAAATATACAAAAGAAAAAGAAGAGGAAGAAGAAGGAAGAGGAGGATGAGGAAGAGGAGGAGGAGGGAAGGAAGGAAAAAAGAAAGAGGAGAAAGAAGAAAAAAAGAGAAGGATGAGGAAAAAGAAGAGAAAGAGGAGGAGGAAGAAGGGGAGAAAGAAGAGAAGGAAAAGGAAGCAGTAGCAGCAGCAGCAGTAGTAGTAGTCTATTTAGCTCACAGTATTTCAGGCTAAAAGTTCAAAATCTGGTAGTCCCATCTGTTCTTGTATTGTTGAGAGTTTTTGCTTGGTTACAAGATGGAAAAGGAGATGCTCACTGTATAAGAATCCAAAGGTAAAGTCCTGGTGCACACATCACCTTGCACTAGGCCCTAACCCTCACAGTTTCCAACACTTCAGTACTTACATGCACCCAGAACAGGAACCCTTGAGGACCAGATCATCAGCAGAGATGGATTTGCTTCCTGAGTATACTTCCCTCAGGAGAGAACTGCTTAGAGACAAAAGAATGAATGGGTGAATTCAGGTCCCTGACTTCAAGCTCGAATTTGTAGCCCTCCAGCTGCCACAGATGAACTTGGTTCACCTGAAAGGGGGACTGGAAATGAAAAGGAGATGGAGAGGCAAAAGAAACATGAAGCCAAGACAAAATTTTCTGATCAAGGCTCAAAGTTTAATTTTCAGCTCTTGTATATATAGGGAAAACCCCACCTAACCCATCCTTCGTTTCATCCTTTGTTGTGGCTTATGTCGAAAGTCAAGGTCAGCGGGCAGTCTATTCTTCTAAGTTCCTGTAGGAAATTGCTTGTGCACCACCTAGGTCCTATGGTAGCAAGGTCAAATTCTTTTTGGGCCTGGTCAAGGCTGGGAACGGGCACAAAGACTCTAGACATTTGACTCAGAACATGACATGATGTATCAGGAAGATTGTGTTCAATGAACAGTCCAGGTGACTTTGGGGACTCATCTAAAGAGGCTGTAGAATAGGAGAGACCTCTGAGGGGCTAGTAGAGAGCAGAGTGCATGGACTCTAAAGTGATTAGAGAACAGCAGTCACAGGGCAGGAATGGGTGTCCCCAATGACATTCCTTTATCTCCAGTCTGCAAAAGCCCCATGGTCTTTGCTCAGTTCCTTCCACCTAAATGCACCATCAGCACCTGGGACTTCTGCATGTGCCCCTCTTCTTTGCTACACAAACACGCACATGCACACACACACACACACACATGCAGGCACACAGGCACATTATCTCCCCAATTTCCCCTGTGACTAAAGGTCTATTAAGGACACATTTGTGTGTCTGACCCCATATTCCTTTACCTTCTTTGGTCCCCTTGTATTCAGGAAAACTGACTTCTGAGAAACTTGTTTGTTCTCAAAGATATGTAGGCATTATTGAATTGTGGGAATGGATGTGTAATTTCAGACTGGAAACTCCCAGAGGTTGTTGGAAATGGTAGAGCTGAAAATGTGCAGCAGAAAGCCCAGCCCTGGCTCTGCCTGGTAAGACGGCTACCTCTGCCTCCCTCCCCTTGATCAGGCCCTTCAGACTCTACGACTGCCAAGATGTCCCTTCACAGCTGATTAATTAGCAACAGTAGGTTTCTCAGAGGTTCTCCAAGCTTCATCAGGAAACACTTTCTTGGGTTTAGTTCTTGAAGTTCTGAACTTGAATTAGGTGTGTTTTATCCTCAGGGAGTTATTTTAAAATATTTCCTTGCATGGAAAACAATTTAAGGTGTTACTTGGGAGAATTGATGTAAGATCACAGCTGAGGACAGCTATGAATGCTACCCAACATACAATTTTAGACTTACTTAAAACATTATGAGGGGTTTTTTTGTTTTATTTTGTTCTGTTCTCTTTTGTTTTTGCAGTAACTTGATTGCACAGAACTTTCTAAATAGCAATGTCATGTTGTAATATCCAAAGGCTGGACATGCCTGGGAGATTTTTAAAATGAGAGAACCTTCGTGGTCTGTATTAATTTTCTTGTTATTTCTGTAATTGCTGCAGATGAAGTATACCTTACTCTGCCAACATTTTCTACGTGGCTGACCTGTGCTACGCCACCCTTTACAGTTCTCTCTGCTATAATTGCCTCCTCGGCTTAATTAATTCCTTTGTTTAATGTGTATGGAATATTTTCAACATAGTTAGCTTTCTTCCTAAACATAGCCTGAAATCCAGTGGAGGCTATGAAGAAAAGAAAATGCAATGGGCTATACAGCGTGCGCTGTGGGCTCTGAATTCCTATAAATAGGAAATACCTAAGTATCTTTAAACAGTTTTTTAGTAACTTCTTCAACACTGGGAGCCTCTTCTACTTCCATTCTTGTCATGTGTAGCTCAGCACTCACTTATCTTGGACAAGAGAGAAGGAACAGCAAAAGAAAAAGCTGAGCAAGCCGGAAAGGCAGTTCTCTAACCCCAATTACCAGTCTCCTTAGAGCAGGGGTTCTCACCTGTCAGTCACAACCCCTTTAGAAGTCAGATGACCCCTTCACAGGGGGCCAAATACCAGCTAGCCTGCATATCAAATATTTACATTATAATTCATAACAGTAGCAAAATTATAGATATGAAGGAGCAATGAAAATAATTTTATGGTTGGGAGTCACTACAACATGAGGAGCTGTATTGAAGGGTTGCAGCATTAGGAAGATTGAGAACTGCTGCCTTAGAAGGATGTTGTCCCTTAATCTGAGAGTCAGAGACCCAGGAAGAGCAGAACATGGCAACTGAAGATGTCAGGGCAAAGAAAGGACACGCCTCACTCCAAATTGAGTACCCTGGCTCTTCTTTACACTCTGGTTATTTTAACCATTTTCTCAAAAATTAAGACAAAACAATGAGAAAACTGAAACATCAAAAAAAATTATAATTATCAGTTTGGGGGGATTTTCAGCTTGTGTCCCTCCCCCATACCCTATATCACTATCCTTAATGAGTATATGTAATAATATGCTTTAAAACACCAGAGAGAAAGTAGCCTAGTCAAGCAATATCTTAAGTTTTGAAAAGTGTGTTATGAAAATAAGAATCTATAGCTAAATCACTAGTAGAAATTTTACGACATCGGTATTACCCAACTCTCATCTCTTCTTGGAAACTAAGGCATGACATAATTCCAAATCAATGGGCCACATATATGCCACTAATGGCTAAATCTTCTAGCCAGCCTGACAATCATGGTAATAAAGACATGCCATCTATTAGAAAGTGTGTTTAAAAATTCTTGAAAAGGGCATTTTACTCCAGAGAACCTCGGTTCAATTCCCAGCACCCACATAAATGGCAGCTCATAATCATCTGAAACTCCAGGACCAGGGGATCTGACACTGTCTTCTAGACTCCTAAGGTACCAGGCATGCACACGATGATGCTTAGGCCTTCATACAGGCAAAACACCAATACATATAAAAACAAGTAAATAGCAATAACACAATATGACTAAGATACATTGTATACGTCTGTGACATTTTTTAAAAATAAATAAAAATTAAAAAAAAAAACCCAAAATGTCTTAGCTACTAGAAACAGAGAACAGATGATAATGGCTTGAACACATGAGTTTGATCATGGGAAGGAAACATGAAAATTAATACGGAGTCTCCCTTAAGCCAAAGAGCCAGAATCCTTTTTATTGCTGTCCTCAGCCATCTTTGCTACATTCCTTCCATTTTTCAGTACCACAAGATATTTACTGGCTGTGATGTCCACATTTAAGACAGGAAGCAGAAGGCTGGGGAAAGGGCACATGACTGCTGTGCATCAGACCTTTGAGTAGTTGTTTCCAGTTCAGTGCTTTATCTTTCTACCACCAATTCATCTTGTGTTCCATCACCCTTACAGAGGAGCTGAAATTAACCAGAAAGATCTCTGTAAAAGCCAGTGTTGTTATTACTGTCATCTGCTGTCCAACGCCCATCCCTTCAGAGGACAATCTTCCCTGTCTCTATTATACATCATCTTAACAGAAATAGGGTCCTCACAAAACCCAAAGAAACAAGACTCTTCCTCCCCCTGCTTTCTAGGGAGGAACAGATAAAAGCTGGTGACCCAGATGCAGCCAGTCAAATGGTACAGTTTAATAGTCTCTGTCTTAGATATTAGACATTGGTGGTAGAAACCAATGGTAGCCAAGTATCTGCAGCAAGACTAGAAGTTTTCTGGCCAGATGGATCCTACTGTAATGCAATAGTTGATCTCCCTGCTCCTTGGTGATTTGGTTTTGTTCAGTTCCTATCTTCCAGCCAATTGTAAGTTCTGACCTCTTATCGCCCTTCCAACTTGTAGCCTTTTTACTTAAGATAATAAGAACTGCACAGGTTTTTAAAATATAATGTATGTTGCCTTCCAAGTGTTTGTGATATAAACCATGCAGAAAAAAATATTAAAGACTAAATGTAAAGACTGGAATGACTGCTTGACATGAATTACCCACCCAAAGAATGAATGGTAGAGAAATTCAAGAGACAGAAAGATCGTATTGAGCAAGAAGGTCAGGGGACACTGGAACAGAAAAGGAGAAATTTCATTATCTTAGACAAGTAGAGATCAGCATCTCAGCTGCGTGGAGTGGAGAGAATCGAAGGTGAAAGAGAGACAGAAAAAAAACAACAACCAGAATGAGACACAGAAAGTCACAAAGCAAGCTTGCAGCTGCATCAAGTAACTGGGGCAGAAAGACAAGGGCGAGCTCATTTGAACACAGGTAACCAAGACAGGAGACTTCTGATCCAGAGATGGATGACGGTTCCTAAAAGCTGAGTAAACATAAGAGCATGATCTGGTGTTTTGAGATACTGTTAACATCAGAGAGATACTATGTAGCATAAGATAACTGCTCTAGTCCTGGGAGAAGATGGAAGCTAGGAAGCTGCTTTTCTCTTGGGAATGTTTATAACCCCAGAGCGGACGACTTTTAGGCTGACAAATACTCTTGGAAGGGTTTTGGAACAATGAGAAAAGTAATAAGGAGCCAGAGAGCAAAACAGAGCATGAAGGCTGACACGTCATCTCGGAATGTAACTTAGAAGGATGCCAGTTGTCTCAAATACTATGACTCTACGTCAAATCATCTCAGTTTCTAAAAGTAAATCTGGGTGTTCTTAAGTTATTCAAACCTCCCAAATAACTACCAAAAGCAAAGATAAATTCCCTCGGGAAGTCAATAACATCTGGAACTTCAAAGTATTCCTACAAGCAATTTGCAGTGTAATATCCAGCATACAATCAAAAAATGACCAGGCTCATGAGGAATGAGGCTACATGGACAGAACCTGTGAAAACACAAAACAATAAAAACAGACCCACAGGGTCTCCAGATATTAGTTTCATCATACTTGGACTCTGAAACAATTATGTTCCCTACGTTCAGTAAATATAGAAGATGAGATTGAAAATTTTGGCAAAGAACTACAAACTTTAAGACACAAATTTTAAGACCAGATACTGCAAGCAATCATTGAAAGTTACAGTCCTACAAGCGATTTAAGCTGCAAATTAATTTAAAAAGAAAAAAGAAAAAAAGAAAGAAAAGAAAAGTAGCAGCCATTGGGACAGATGAGACACAACAGGAAGATGTAATGTGGATTTAATGAAGTTCCAACAGGAGAGAAGATGGAAAATGAGTAGAAGCAGTAGTTGACTGGAAGAAGGTAGAGAATGTCCCCAAAACGACCAAAGACATTATATCATAGATTTAAGAGCCCAAACTAAAGATAAACAGAGTATAAGAGTATATCAGACCCTGGCACTCTATATTAACCTACTGAAGGACACACACGCATGCGCACACACACACACACACACATGCATGCACGCACGCACACACGCACGAACGCATGCAGGCGTACACACCTTAAAGCCAGATTAAGAAGCTGGAAATAAATTTCAGTGGTTAAGAAAACTTGTGGCCCTTCCAGAGTACCAGTGTTTGATGCCCAACAGCCACACTGGTTGGCTCATAACCACCTGTAACTCTAGCCCCAAGGGATCCAACACTCCCCCTTCTGACCTCTCCAGGAACTTGTATACACATATACATAAACCAAAAAGAAAATATTTTTAATTTTTATTTTTACGTGTATGGGCGTTTTACCTGCACATATGTCTGTGCACCATGTGTGTGCTTGGTACCCACAGAGACCAAAAAAAGGAAGTTAGATCCCCTGAGACTGGAGTTACAGACAGCCGTGAGCCACCAAACAGGTACTAGGACTCAAACCTCAGTCTGCTGGAGGACCAGTCAGTGTTCTTAACCACTAGACCATCTCTCCAGCCTCTGAACATTATTAATCTTTCTTTTTTTTAAAAGTGAAGAAAAAAAACCTAAGTCATCTGTAATAAGCCTCTCAACCCTCAATTAAAGGCATCTCCATAAATCAATTAAAATGAAAAGAAAAGGTAACTCAATAAAATAAAAGACAGCTGAGCAGACACTTCACTAAAGAGGTTGCATAAATGGCTACAAACTTGGAAAAAGGTCTTCTGCTCTGTTTATAACTGAAATGTGTAAATGAAAATCACCATCTACTCACCAAGATGGCGGGTGCTACAGTGAGCGTATAAAACATGAGCTGGAGATGCAGCAGTAAGGTGACTCCCACACTCTTCTAAGGTGACAACTTTTAAAAGCAGTTGTTAATGACCTACCGAAGTTGAAAAACCATATTCTTTTCTTGGCGATTCTCACATGAGCACCGGGAAGCCCATATGTAAGTTCAGATTAAAGCGATACTATTTGTAAGAGCTGTTGGGGGTTGATCTGGTGCTGTGTTTACAAATGCTAAATTCTGAACCCCAAGATCTGGTTGTGCCCAGAGGAGTCTGTAAACCTTGCTCCCTAATAATTTAAAGCTATTTGTTAAATGAAAGTGGCTACAGCCAATTACTGGGGAGAATAGAAGTGGGCGGGGCTTCAGTAAGGAGGGAGAGAGAGAGAGAGAGAGAGAGAG
>NW_021605583.1:733946-808653 GCF_004785775.1 Grammomys surdaster | reverse complement strand
GGGGAAAAGGAGGAGGAGGAGGAGGAGGAGGAGGAGGAGGAGGAGGAGGAGGAGGAGGAGGAGGAGGAGGAGGAGGAGGAGGAGGAGGAGGAGAAAGACGTGGAGAAAATAGAAGGTTTCCATTAAATAGGATAGCCAAAGCCGTGACCCCTGAGGACAGACTGATGGAGAAGAAATAGTCCTGGTGAGACTCAAATAGCAAGTAACAAGAAACATGGGGAACACAGGTGAGAAATAGCCAGTCTAGTATAGAAAAAGTTTACAGGTAATCACTCAGTAATTGTTCTAAACTTAATTACATAAATTGATAAGACTCTCTCTGTCTTGATTATTTGGGGGGCTGGCCGGGTCATAATAAGAACTAATAGAGTTAATAAGTATATATTACAACAACAGAGAGCCAAAAAGTAGACACTAACTAAATGTGGTTTTGTCTTTTATACTTTTCCAAGCAAAAATTTAAAACATAAATAAATATCCTGTGGGCTAGTGAAGTGATCAATGGTTCACTGCCGAAACTAAGGATCTGATGTCAAGGACCAGCCTCGGCTAGGTCTGGGTTCCTGAGAGAAGAGGTGTTTGAGAGCTTCAAAAACAAAAATTCGAAGTCAAATCGTGGGTCCAAGCAGACAGCCTACATTCTGCTCAAGATGGCTCCCTAGACAGCTCTCTGTAGATAGCTGTTTGCTCTATAGTCTGCTTGAGACAGCTTTTCAGACTGCTCTCTGTCTGTTCTTCTCTCCTCTAGACAGCTTTTTCTTGCTATTCTAAAAAAAACTCTCTGGTTGAAACAGCTCTCTTTGCTAGTAAAAATTCTAAAAGCTCTCTGGATGGCTCACGGGTTTTCTGACCAAAGTTAGAAAAGATGCTATTCTTGGATCTTCCTACCAAGTCATGAATCCTGTTAGAAAATTTCTAAAAGTAATTATTGAGCTTTCCAATCAAAATCAGAAAGCAGAAAAATTGTAAAAGAGCTGTGTTCACTCTTTGGACAGCCTTCTCTTCTAAAAAGCTGTGTTAGCTCTCTAAGTAATTCTTGAGATGTCCAACCAAGGTCAGAAATTCTATTAGAAAAAATTCTAAAAGAGCTATGAAAAATTCCAAAAGAGCTTTGTTCACTCTCCATGGATTTTCAGACTAAAATCAGAAATCCTCTTAGAAAAAAATTCTTGAAGAGCTGTGTTTACTCTCCAGAGATCTCCAGACAGCCCAGCTCTTGCTAGGAAAAAAATTCTAAAGAGGAAAGAGCTATCACTTTCTACTAGCTCACCTCACGCAGACCAAAACCCCAGTTTTTTATTTACATATCAATTTAGTTATTTACTCCACGTTCCCTTTTGATTATTCTATGAACTAGCATCCCCATGACCCCAGTCCCTTGATTCTTTGGAGACAGCAAGTACATTTTTTTTTTAACATCGCAAAAGAATTCAGAGATCTGCCTGCCTCTGTCAAGCACAGATGATAAGCTAGCTGAGTGGGACCCTGCCCTGAAATTACTATTCCTACCACACCTGGACCTAACTTTGCTCTGTCCCAAGCCAAGAGCGAACTCCAGAATCTGTCTGCTTTTGTAAGCACAATCAAAAAAAAACAAAGAAGCATGGCTGGGTGGGATCTTGTCTTGCGATCACTGTGTCCTAAACCTCTTTATCTCCTTCCCTGGTATCTTTCTGACAAGCTGGCTCAAAGTTCAAGCTGCCTCTGTTCTTTTAGATTCCTGAAACCCCTCATGTAATTTATATTGAATCCTTATATTTTGCATAGATGAGAAAGTATATCTTTTTGAACTCATATTTTAGAGTTCTCTCCTTAAGGGCTGTCCTGAAGGTCCCAGCCTTTACCATTTTGCTGGGATATTAGCCACACCTTTGCCTCCCAGATGCACACTGTCTCATGGAGTCATTAATGTTAACAGGGAGGACATTCCTTAAAGGAGGAATATAAAAATATGTACATTATTCTAAAAACAAGCCTTAAGCCCACAGCAGCCATCAACACTCATGGTAGCCCATACATGCTAGCTAGCCCTGTCCCAGGGGCAGGACCCTGTCATTCCATCCCTAGCAAGGCCATGCCAGACAGGGGAAACAGAGTTCAATTCCCCAAGACCCAAATCTTAGAAAAAAAAGAGAAACAACTCACACAAGCTGTGCTCTGACTTTCATGTGAGTGAGAGCTACCATGCACACACGCATGCGTGCATACATACACACACACACACACACACTTGTGTGTGTATGTTTTAAATGTTCTTTAAAAATAATAACAAAGGCTTTAAATTAAAAATTAGAGCCAAACATTTATACATAATTGCACATTGCATAGCTGCTGGATGGCAGGCACCATGCAAGTACTTGAAATATATTATATATTATCTCATACTGTATTATATTATATTCATACCATCATAATGATCCTGAGAACATTTTATCTCTTCCCCTCTCTTGTTTACTCTGCCTTAATTTCCTTACAGCAAAATGAAGATAATATAAAACTACCTTGAGAGGTTGTTATATTAACTGAATGACTTGTGGGCAAAAGTTCAATAGAGTCTCTGAACCGTAGGAAGTGTTACTTAAGGGTTATCTGTTATTTAACTAGAGCACAGCGTTGAAACTCAATAAAATCAAGTAGCTTACAAGCCCAGAAAGCTAGTGAGGGAGAAGCCAAGATTGGAGTCTGACAGCCTCAGAAATGACACCTAATTGTCCTCACCTGGCTGGGCTTTTTCTTTCCAGAAGTTGTGATCCCTACCTCTGGAGAGAGAGACATGTCTGAGCCTTCTAGAAGAACTGTGGGCTTTACTTTCTCTGTCTCCTGGCATACCTTGTTCATGATGGTACTTTAGCCTTTTTAAAAATATGTATTTATTTTGAATGTATGTGTGTGTGTGCAAATGCACACACGTGCATGTGTGTAATTGTGCAGACGCGAATGCTAATGTCTCTAGAGGACAGAAGAAGCCGTCATATCTCCTGGAGCTTGTTGTAGTAAATATAATTTGGGGAATTTTTTTCCCCACTTAGATCATATAGTTTCAAAATAAAAGACACAAAACCTTCTAGATTTATAATAAGCCTTATAGCACTAGATCTGGGAAGATATAAACCCCCTATGCTATTTTGTCTTCTTCCCTCTCAATAATCCCAGGCTATCACTTGCCATGTCTTGCCTGGGCCACTCCTACCCCAACAGACAGGCCCTCATGGCCATGCATTCATGATCCATCTACCCCACGGTGGCTTCCTTCTTCCTCTCCTCTCTCCTTCTTTCCTCGTGGTCCCTGCCTGATACTCCTAGAATATTTTATAATTTATGAAGGGTTTTATATGTAAAAGTTCTCATAAAAGACAAAAAAAAATCTCTAGAGTGGCTATTTCTTGATTTTTTTGGAAACTCAGTTTATAGTGATGTTTTGCTAAAGCAGACACAGGTGAAAGGATGCTTTGCTGAAACAGACACAGGCAAGGATGCTTTGCTATAGCAAACATGTGAAAGAACACGTGATATTTAGAAGGAATATAAATATGACCCCACAGATACTCGGAGCTCGAGCATTGGTTTACTTTCCTCTACTTCACTCATCTTCCTTGACATGCATGTATTGGTTCACCTTACACTGCATTGCTGAGCTTCGCTTGTGGTGATGCCATAGAGAGAAACTCACCAAAAAGCTTCTCATGAAATTCCTGCAGCTTCTTGCCACTTCTGCAGACTCGGCTAATTGACGGGCCTTGTGGTTTCTTCTGGATTGAGCTACACTTGCTGATTCATGTGTGCCGAGTGGACTGAACTGCAGCTGCTGGTTTGTGTGTGATGTTTGCTAGAGGACTGGACTGAGAACAATGAAGATTGGAATCGCCCCAAAAAACTATTTCTAAACAGGTCCACTTCCCCTGTACCCTAATAACTTTGCTAACAACCTAACCATGGAAGGTTGAACCCTTATTAAAGTAGGTTGTGAAAAATATATGCCTACAAATCTTCACTGTGGATCTCTTGTTCCAGCCTTGAAATGTCAAAAGCTTGGAAGTCACCACTCTTACCTCTGTCACAAGGAAACTTTAAGAAGAAATGGAAAGCTAGGGACTTTTCTTGGACCACCCTAGAACTGAGGTTATGAGAAAAAACTACAACTTCAAATGCAACAGACACATCAGAGTAAGGAACATGGACGGAGATCAGCTTGGGGCTTGGAGACAAACACCTCAAAGCCAGAAAGTGGTAGAAAAAAATTAAATGGAAAATTTGAGAACTTGCTAGAGACCAAGCAAGAGCTAGTGCAGGCATATAAAATTCCTGGAGTCACAGTCCTAAGGAGGCCTCCACAGTTTCCATCCAGGAAGCCCCTGAAGGTAAAGAATGAGATTTTTGCAAATGCCTACTAACCTCCAAGGGAAAAGATGACTTCCAGTTCATTCTAGTTGGAAAAAGGAAGTTCCTCCTTTTTCCTGCTCCAAGGCTTCTGTCTCACCGAAGGGAAGAAATATTATAGTCAACAGGCCTCTGGACATCAAAGGAATAGACAGAAACATGGAAGCCATGTTGGAGAGTGTGAAACCAGAGGCCAAACACTATACAACTGGAGAAACATGATGCCACAGCCCTGAGACACAGGACTTTCAGAAGGATGAAGTATTTAATTCCAAGATCACAGAATCATCTCCTTTGTCCCTATCTTACTACCAACAGGACTCAAGGACAATGGCAACATGCCTTAGTCACTGCTTTATTACTATGAAGAGACACTAGCAACTCTTACAAAAGAAAGCATTTAATTGGGGCCGACTTACAGTTTCAGAGACTTTGTTCATTACCAGCGTGACAGGAAGCATTGCAGTGTGCAGGCTGACATTATGCTGGAAGAGCTGATAACTCTACATCCAGATTCACAGGCAACAGGAAGGAGAGTGAGCCACTGGGCCTTGCTTAGGCTTCTGACACCTCAAAGCCTACCCTCTGTGGCACACTCCCTTTAACAAGGCCACATCTGCTCCAACACAGCCATACCTCTTAATCCTTCTCAATAATGCCACTCCTTGGTGACCAGGCATTCAAATACATGAATCTATGGAGGCTGTGCTTATCCAAACCACCACACAACTTAAAGGAAGGCAAGACACAAACTCTCTCAGAAGGAAAATGAAAAACACAAACTCCAGACAGGTCTGAAGTTTCTAAAATTACAGATACAGCAAACATTACACACAGCCCCAGCTCTTAATCTAATTAGTACAAATACATGGCACAAAAGGCCCACTTACCAGTCTCCTAGTTCCCATTCAACAAGGCCATCTCCCAACAACACTACTATAAGCTATGCCAAAAGTTATGCCAAAAGACAAAGACTCAGTCAAGGGCCTGGAGAGATGGCTCAGTGGTCAACAACACTAGTTGCTCTTGCAGGCCTCTGACCTAAAGGAGCTGCCTGCCTCTGTCCCAAGCTACATGGCCTCTCTTTGTCCTCTAAAGCCCTCTAGACTCACACTGTGGCCTTGTTACGATCCACACTCTAATTGCTCTGCCATCTAGGGTCCACTAGGTAACACATTTAAAAACCTCCTTTACTCTCTAACTCTCCCTTTGGGATTTTCCTATGGTGTCTGTGAATGGAACTGTTCTCCATGTGCCCCCAGGAAGCCTTAAGCCACTGGTCCTGAAGGCATCCTGGTGTTTGCAGCACAGGCTGCTCACCCATTAACCCTTACCCTGACCCAGGATGGGAACAACACTTCTGCTGGAGTCCAAGCAACATTGGCTCTCAGAAAGCTTAACACTGCTGTGTGGCCTCCTTCCCCTAGCTTCCTCCTGCAACTGAGATGTGCTTGTAGGCTGCTCCTCTGTCCTACATGGGAAGCCTTTCTACTATTGAAAGGCAAGTTCTCGCATCACCCTTTTAGCAGCACTTCCAGGTCACTGGCCTTTTTCCACAGATGCATGTGTACCCTAGCTTAGCACACGTGTCTCCCGCAGCTGTCTAGAAAAATCACAAAGCGGACTACTTCTCTGGTTTGCTTCCAGATGAGATCAGAATCCATAATTTATTCCCCAGCAGCTGTATGTTATGGATGAGGTGGGGAACTCCCAGAAGTGACTTCTAGAGTCCGCCATCTTTCACCTGCCTGTCCCAGTTCACTATGAGACTTGCTTGTTTTGCCACTAGTACCACTTCCACGCTCTCTGTGCAGCCACGAGAGCCTTCCTTCACATGAGAGTGTCCTTCCGCACTTCTTCCCTGGCCCAGGAGGTTGCTTCCCCACCAAAGGCCACCAAGAAGCAGGGTAAGGAGGGCTGCACTTCTTCCAAACTGCTGTCATAGTAGAGGGACAGATGGGCTGTAAAATATGGCAGCTGCAGAGACCACAGAGCAAGGAGAGTTACAGCGGAGTAACAGAGACAAACGTATTCACTTAAAAGCCTGGGACAGAACAGGCACAGCTACATGCATCTGAATACTGCTCATCCCACTGCCAGGGACACTGCTGTGCCGGGGCTCCAGCAGTCATACTGAGCATTGCAAATACAGATTCCACCCATCTGTTCGGCCCAGAGAGTCAGGGTTGCACGTCTCCCAAGCAACACCATGGTAAGAATTGGAAAAAGCTGTCCTTTTTTCTGTCATATGCAGCCCTTCACTAAGATAACCATGTGTCTGTTGTGGTTTGAAACTAAAAGGATCCTCCATAGGCTTATGAGTTTGGACACTTGGTCCTCTTGGGGGGTTGTAGAACCGTTTGAACATGGTGCAGCCATAGGGATGGGGTCAGAGTGTTACAGCCAGTCCAGGTTCCAGCTCAAGACCTCTGCTTCCTGGTTTACTGAGATGTGAACGAGCAACCCTATGTTCCTGTTGCCACAGATCAGATGCTGAAATGCCAAACCTTCTCTGCCACAATGGACTGTAGCCTTTCAAACTATGAGCCAAAACAAATTCTTCCTCCCTTAGGTTGCTTCTGTCAGGTGTTCTGTCACAGCAGTGGATGAGTAATTAACACAGTGTCCTTGTGCAGAGAACAACCTTCCCAGACCTACTAGGCAACCAACTCAACACAAGCTACAAAGAAACTCTGGTTAATCATGTGTGGTGGTTTGAATAGAAATGGCCCCCATAGACTTATGTGTTTAAATGCTTGGCCCATAGGGAGTGTCACTATTAGGAGGTCTGGAGTAGGTGTGTTCTTAATGGAGGAAATGTGTCACTGTCGGGCAGGCTTTGAGGTCTTACGTGCTCAAGCTACACTCAGTGTGGCACACAGTCTCCTCTTACTGCCTGAGGATCAAGAGACAGAACTCTCAGCTCCTTCGCCAGCACCATGCCTACCTGCTTGCTGCCATGTTTCCAGCCGTGATGATAATGGACAAAACCTCCGAAACTGTAAGCCAGCCCAATTAAATGATTTTTGTTATAAGAGTTCACATGGTTATGGTTTCTCTTCACATCAATAAATCATTAACTAAAACATCATGGTTGTTTGAGAGACAACATGGTTGTCTTCTGGTTCTAGAGTCCCTTCATCTAAAATGTCAAAGTTATCCTTGTGGCTGACCCAGAGGATGATCAGGTCAAAATAAAGTGATGTTGGCATGAATGGGCAGCTACCAGTTCACATTTCTGCCACCGACTACATGGTTAAGGCTAAGCAAAGAGTTCAGTTCCTCAATGCTGTCATTTCTTACCTGTTAACTGAAGATCATATCATATTCTTCTAAGGGAACTTAAGAAAGTAACACTGAGCTATCTAAATACAGATTATCTGTGGCTGGTCCACTACAAGAACCAATAAATGTTCAGTAGCTAGGGTTATTGAGAGATTGGTCCATCTCTCACCTCCTTAGGACTACATTCTCTTACCTCAGCCCTTGCCTTAGTTTGAGTTCCCCAGACAATGGGATCTGGGATCTTAAATGGCTTATATAAGCTGTCCCCCTAAATTTCCTAGATAAAGTGAGATATCCATGAAGCAAACTTTAGCTGTTTACATGATCCTCTCTCTCTCTTGTCTTGAGTTGTATAATCCTCAGCAGAAGGGGAAGGTTGTGTCTATTTTTAATGGCATCATCGCGTGTCCATCATTCATAGCTGCTTAACTGGAGTGCCCACCATACCCTCTGATGTCCAACTGACTTCTCAGGAGGGCTGGTCCTGCAGGGCTTCCTCATTAATTCAGGCTCTGTAACTAGTCAAAAACCATGTTTTCATCGAAGGAGGACACTATTTTAGGACCTGAGAATCATTTATATCTCAATGTAAATAAATACAGCAGATTCTTTATAGAAGATCTGTTTCAATTAAGGAAAGAAAGGGTTGGAGATTTAAAGATTAGTTCTTAAAAGTGTAAAGATATAGTAAATATAGTGTACATTTTTGTAGCTAAGCTCTGCCCAAAGTATCTGTCACGTTGTTTCCAGTGACAATATCATCATCAATACCATCATTGTTAACACTAACTACAGTTCAGATGGAACAACAGTACTTAGTATCCAACTGCCATCTAACTCCTTTATTCCTCATAACCACCCTGGGAGGTAGAGCTAGTATTTTATAGGTGAGTAAACTGAGACACATAAAAATTAAGTAACATGCTTAAGGTTGCATAGCGTAAAGAGTGAAATAGAATTTGAACCCTATAATTTGGAGCCAGAAGCTCTACTTTCAACTACTTGAAAGCTGGGGAGAAACCTAAACAAAGCCTCTCGTTTCCCTTGATGTTAGCTACTTTGCTTTAGGTGACTTGATTGATTGATTGATTTTATGTACACACGTGTTCTGCTTGTGTGTATATATGTGTACCATACGCATGTAATAGCCACAGAGGCCAGATGAGGGCATCTTGTCCCCCAGAATTGGGGTTAGAGATGGTTGTGAGGCTGACGTGTAGGTGCTGGGAGCTGAACCTGGGTCCTCTACAAGAGCAACCATCATTCTTAACTGCTAAGCCATCTCTCCAGCCCCTGCTTTATTTGACTTTAGAACTCACTAATTTTAGGAGTCATGTCCTGAATACATACTGTTACTCTCCTACCAGATAATAAAATATAGAGTCATGGTTAAAATAGTCTTGTACTACTATAGGTAACAGCTAAATAATGGAACTCGGTTGAAAAACTATAAGTTGACTCAATCTACACACAAATCTATAGAGGTTGCTTTTCAACACAGTTGGGGAGAAAGTATATTATTCAATAAATGGTTTCAAAGAGCAGGTTTGTCCATTCTCTCTGTCTCTGTCTCTGTCTGTCTCTGTCTCTCTCTCTGTCTCTGTCTCTGTCTCTCTCTCTCTCTCTCTCTCTCATACACACACACACACACACATAAATCTGAAACTATTCATTACTTTATACTAAATAAGTGCCAAGTAGATAAAATTATTTGGCTGCAAAAACTGAATTATAAAAGTACTGGAAGCAAACATAATTCTAAACCAATTAATAGAAAGATTTCAAGTACAAAACACACACACACACAAAAACACAGATAAATCTAACAACAATTTTTCCGTCCTTATGGCAAAAATAACATAAAAGTCAAAAGCAAGCAGTAAAGGAGGAGGGAAAAAGCTTGTGTAACTATGACAAAGAACTAATTTCCATCATAAAAGTAAAGTTCTAAACAAATCCAATGGAAGCTGGGAGTGGTAAAACTCCTGAAGCAAGGAGAAAGCGAAGACCAGAGGGAAATGTGAAGATTCTTTGTTTCTCTCACATTAAAAAGAAATGCAAATTCAAGCTACTAGGAGTTTTCTCTCTTCTGTCTTTTAGATTAGCATAGAGTAGGAAGTTTGACATGTCTCTGATTGAAAAAAACAGGTATTCTACTGCACTATCTGTGGGACTTTCAAACAGAACAATGTCTTTGGATGGCTACTTTGCAGAAACTACCAAGTTTAAATCTCACTATCAGAAATACATCTAACACTATGTATAAGGATACTTGACCTTGTGCATAGTAACAAAAGTAAATGCCTTAAGCATGAAGACAGAAAACTAACTATGCATATGTGCATCAAGATATAGAGAAGAGGGTGTAAGTTAGATATTAAGAGCAAATATTTGACATTTGGAGCCAGAAGCTCTACTTTCAACTATTTGAAAGCCAGGGGGGAAATCTAAACAAAGCCTCTCATTTCCCTTCATGTTAGCTACTTTGCTCTAAAAATGTCAAAGCATTTTCCGGTAAAGCAACTGTTCCTAAGTTCAAATCTTTCTGCATTTATATAAAAGCCAGGCGTTGGCCCCACATGCCTGAAAGTAACTCCAGAGTTGAGAAGGGAAGTGAGAAGGAGCCCTGGTTTTGCTGGCCAGCCAGTCTAACCAATCAGTATAAACACCAGATTCAGTAACATATCCTGCTCCAAAAAACGAAGTGGGGAGTAATAAAAACACTCAGGTATATTTAATACTATAGTGCCATTTAACAACATGCGAAGTGCAAAAGGAAATATCAAAACTAGTATATATAATGATTTATAATTTACATTTTAAGTAAACTATACAGGGTTGAAGAGATAACTCAATTGATAAAGTGATTATCACATAAGCATAAGGACCTGGGTTTGGACCCCAGCATCCATGTAAAATTCCAGGCATGTGTGGGGTGTCTGTAATCACACAGGTCTGGGAAGGTGGAGACAGGAGCAACCCAGAGGCTTAATAGGCAAAGACCCTGTCTGTAGAGAGAATCTTTACATAGTGTGTGAAAGCATTGCTTGTCAATAAAAAACCTATGATCCATGAGCTGAGGCAGGATAAGAAGGTGGGACATCCAGTAGAGAGAGAGGGATTCTGGGAAATAGTCAAGCAGGAAGGATTCGCCCTGAAGGCTGCTGGAGATAGATGCACAAACCTGAGAGAGGTAACTAACCATGTTGCAGAACTTTGAATAGAGTAAATGTGTAACTCAGTTATGAGATAGGGAACAAGCCAAAGCTACTGGCCTAAGCATCTATTCATAAATAAGAAGTCTCAGAGTCATTCTGTCGTGGAACAATGAAGCCAGGTGGAAAAGCCCACAGTTGTACAAATATCAAAAAAACAAAGTGAAAAATGATTGGAGAAGACACCCAACCTCTGGCCTCTACACACACACACACACACACACATACACACACACTTCCACATGTGTGTTTAAAAATATAAATACATCTGTGTATACAACTATACATAAAAGATTATCAGTTCCAACGTTAGAAGACAGCCTATTACTAGGGTGGAAAATCAGCTCAGTAGATTGCTACCAAGACGGTCTAATGTTTGAACCTTGGGTACCTTTGTGTTGTATTTAAATAATAACTGGATACTTTTTAACTTTCTCTTTGTCATACAGAATAAGTATAGATGTTTACTTGTGTAATTTTGTTATATTAGTACAAACACATAGTGAGTTATCTGAGAAAAAGGCTTTTTCTGTTGGATGGTAGAATTTAAAAGTTTGAAAAATGCAGATATTAACTATCTTTGTATAGACAGTAGTTGCTAAATGGTTCTAATTAGGGAAGGTGAGGTAAAAACAGGAAGGGGAAGGTAAAACAACAGTAAGGATGCCTAAAAAGGTTAAAGATCATAAAGTATCAACCACCTAAAAATACCTATAATGCATGTAAGTGTGTATACATATGCATACATAGTGTCTTAGTTAGGATTTTATTTCTGTGAACAGACATCATGACCAAGGCAGCTCTTACAAGGACAATATTTAATTGGGAGTGGCTTGCAGGTTCAGAGGTTCAGTCCATTATCATCAAGTCAGAAACATAGCAGCATCCAGGCAGGCATGGTTCAGGAGGAGCTGAGAGTTCTACATCTTTATCTGAAGGCTGCTAGCAGAATACTGGCTTCCAGGCAGCTAGGATGAGGGTCTTAAAGCCCACACCCACAGTGACACACCTACTCAAACAGGGCAACACCTATTCAAACAGAGCCACACCTTCTAATAGTGCCACTCCCTGGGCCAAGCATATACAAACCATCACACATAGTTCAAATGAAATTTTCCCATCTGTACAGATGATGCTCCCTCCAAGAAACAAAGAGCATCTAACACAATCCCATCACCAAGTATAAGAAGTCCTCTTTTGAGTTGTTGGTCAGGGTTCTCCAAGATTCTCCCAACACATTACAAAGTATTGTTATCTCCCTTGATTACCCTACAAGAGTGGAAAATAAATCCCTATAGCTGAAGATAGATACCATTCACTTCAGACACAGAGCCCAGAATTCCAAGCTAGAATTCACCTGAAAGCAGCATCCTAGAGAACTAGACTTCATGGGACCAGAAGACACCATAAAAGCTTCCAAAAGTGGGGAGGTGACAGTACTACTACCCACTGAGACCTATGAACCACAACAATGACCAGCATGGTACAATAACACTGAGGTGCAGTTGTGGCATGCATACCATGGAGGTAACCAATAACTCTCTAATTGGACTTAAGACCCACTCAACAAAAGGGAATTCAGTCCTATTACTAGAAACTTAGCCTACCGCAGCTTAATCAAGCCATGGATCTCAGCGAACCCACAACCACCACTAAACCAGCATAACCCCTAATTGTATTCTATATATTTATCCTTATATCCAGTTAACTGTAGTCCTTACTTTTCATCAGAAACTTAATCTTGTCTTTGAAACAGAGACAATTATAGAAAACCAAAACCAACCGAACTGTGAGTTGTGAAGCCCAGCCCCACCTGTTGCTAGGGGAACACTGCAGAAGAGAAGATTGCAAGGAGTTCTCTGTGAGACTGTGTCTCCTAGTAATGTCAGAAGCTAAACCCACAGGCTGCTCTCACATGACCGGAACAAAGACACCACCAATAGACACGCTAACACAGACTGGGGAAAGCTCACAAGGCCTCAAGCCCACACAAAGATCTAGAAACAGGTAAGGAATGCTGAGCACAGGAGAAATAATCTTCCCCAAGGAAAAGCACAGCAGTTGTTTATCCAACACCAAATGGTTTTCAGCCCTGAAAACATAGCCCTACAAGTCACATACTGACAAGGTAGTTTTCATGTACTCAGGAATACATATGTATGCATATACATATGAACATATACATGCACATACACACATACACATATAAAGTATGTAACAACGATTAAAGAAAAAAGGCTCTGATTTTAGAAAGAGAACAAAGTGATGTATACAGGAAGGCTTGAAAGGAGGAAAGGGAAGGAGAAAATTGTGTAACTATACCAAAATCTGAAAAAAAAATCCTAAAAAGTTTTTTTTTAGATTTGGATATTAACTATCTTTGTAAAACAGTAGTTGGTAAACAGCCTCTTAAGAAATTAAGTAGGCTCAAAAGTGGAAAGTAAATTGACTTTACACTATTATTACCTATTAAAATAACTATATTAAAAAGTATTTGAGTTAAAAGCTAGAGGGAGTTAGGATGATGATAGTCATAGCACTTCTTTTAAATACATGCAACAAAAATGCGGATTTGGGGACCTCAATTTTTCACTCCACGGACTGATCCTGTTTTCATCAAACCCAGAGATACCCATCTCCCTGTTCATCATATCCACCAGTAATTACGGCATATCATTTCAAGTCCTCTCCCTGGTAACTCCACTGAGCTCAGCCGCAAACATCAGACGTACCTCACCCCCACCCCAAAGGTTCAAGGATCGTCTTTGAAGAAGACATGGAAAGATTGCTATGAGCCAGAGGTCAGTGAGGAGCAGAGCAAAAGTGTCTTCCACACAGGGCAGGACTGCTGTGCTCATGAGCTGATGGTACCACAGAAGACATGCATAACACCCAGTCAGGCAGCATCCCTGAGTGGAAGGAGGAGGGGCTTACAAGCTCGGACCTAACTGAAGCTTTGGGCAATTGAGAGTCAGTTTTCTTTAAGGGTGTGGCCCCAGCAAGTCAACCACACTCCAGTAGATGACCCCACAACCGGCAGTTTATGGGCAGTACCCGTAGGACTCAGTGGGTTATTTTGAAAGAAGGAGAAGGAGGAGGAAAGGGAGGAAAAGATGCGAATGATGAAATCAGGCAGGTGAGATTATCAAGTAAAAATATTTTTAAAAAACCTCAATCCACTTCACACACTGGCGCTATTGAACTATTTCCATTTTGTACTTATTTCCTGTTAATGAAGTCGATTTTCATTGTAATTATGTCCAATGTGACTTTTAAGCAAATCCCTTACTGGCAAAATAAGGTTTCTCCAACTCAATAAGGACTACGTACTGTTTCTCCCAATAGCAAATTTTCTTTGCCACCATTCCTCAACAGATTTGGTTTTCTTCAATCTAATTTTACACAACAAAATTGTAGCATACAGATCCTTACCAATCAAATGTGTGTGTGTCTTTATGACTGCTAGTTTCATTTTGTGCTATGTCAGCCCCAGATAGTCATTATGATTTGGATAAAGTGTTTTGTATTGAATCCATGAGAAAACTGTAAACATGATATTCCAAGTTCACTCTGGTCCAGGAGAGTCTATTCAAATTTGAAGACAAAACATTGGTGTCTTTCTCAACACTAAAGGTTATAAATCACTTCTCCGAGCCACCAAAAAACTGATTGAACAACAGTATCAACTGCTCTCAATTTGAGTGCTCGGGTCAAAGGGCAACATTTGACACTTACAAAGTGCTAGTCCCAGACAGTGGAGCCAAACTGACAGGATATAAACATTACAGTTGGTATCCTGGTGAGGCTGGGGTTTTAATCATGGAAAAGTTCAGCTCCTTTCCTTCAAAACATTCAGATACTCCCCAAAAAGTTCTCATCATGAGCAAGTTCTAATGATGTTGTGGGGTAAATGTCACAAAAGAACTTTCCTTGCTTGGAGCCCTAGGAATAACAGTCAACCTTTTATAATAAGCTTCTGGTGTCTGAAGCATCATAATCCATCTTGACTGGAACTTACCTGTCACAGATGTGACCGATGCACTGGCATAGGCTCAGGGGTGATGAAATAAAGTCACTGCATTGCTTATTTTTCTCTTTTCTCTCATCATGACAAAATGTCTGGCTGAAGCAACATTGAAGAGGAAGAGGACATTCTGGATCATGATTTAAGACAGTACAGTCTGTTGTGGCAGAGGAAACACAGTCACAGGTCACAAAGAGAGATGGAGGTAGCTGCTTGTTACATGGTGGTGATCATGAAAAGAGGAGATAAACTGGGCAGGTCCATGAATCACAAGCCCCACCCCCTATCCATCGACCCACATCCTTCAGCTAGGCTCCATCCGCTAAAGATTCCACAAGCTCCCTGAACAGGCTCACCAGCTGGAGACCAAGCCTTCAAACACATGAGTCTGTGGGGAAAATTTCACATCCAAATCACAATGAAAATCCAAAGTCATGTTTTCTTCCATTTATTTCCTCACTGGGCCATCTGTCTCTCCCCAGCTGATGTTGATCTCTAAGAGCTGAACCCCATTGTTTCTTGTGGTGGTTTGGATATTCTTGGTCCATAGGAAGTGGCACTATAAGGAGCACGGCTTTGCTGGAGTAGGTGTGGCCATGTTGGAGGAAGTGTGTCACTGTGGGGATGGGCTTTGAGGTCCTATGCTCAAGCTCTGCCCAGTTTAGAAGAGTCTCCTGCTGCTGATCAAGATGTAGAACTCTTGGCTCTTCTGGCACCATGTTTGCCTTGATGCTGCCATGCTTCTCACCATGATGATAATGGACTGGACCTCTGAAAGTGTAAACCAGCCCCAATTAAATGTTTTCTTTTGTAAGAGTTACTTGGTCATGATGTCTCTTCACAGCGATGAAATCCTAAGACTTTTCTAGACTTGACTTAAGTTCCATCCATGGCCTGATTCCTCCCTTCCTCCCTCAGGTCCAAGTACAACACTTCAGAACACCAAGTAATGGTGGTTCCAGGGCTGAGTGCTCAGAGGACAAGCACCACGAGAGAATGCAGGTTTTAAGAATCTCTGTACCTATGGTGAAAGCCAGATTGAAATTCCGTGTTGTTCTCTCTTCCTCTGGGGGAGCTTTGGTTGGCTTGACTCTTAAACCATTTTTATAATAAAGTTATGTCCTTGGCAAGTTCTAATGCTAATCACAGCATTAATTCCAGGGTGTATTTAAATGCATAGTGTTGGGCTTTGGTCAAAATGTGCTTTTGTCTGCAGAGTTTTCCTATTAATTTTCTTCACTGGACAGAATGTTTGACAAGATAGTGATTGTTTTAGCAGAAAAATTCCTGCCCAGAAACAGTCTAACTGAAATGCCCACCGCTGATGCATGCAGACTCACCAGCCCTCTGGCCTGCCACCCAAGAACAAACTTTGATGCCTCTAGCTCACAGTCTGAACAGAAAAAGAGAGAACAAGTGACCCAGAGAGGAAAGGCTTGCAACACGCCTCCTCATTCCCACCTTTTATCTGAACCAAGGCTATATCCCTCCCTGTCCAGCAAGGGAGCTATAACGCTAGTGGGGAGGGGAGCCTGCATCTCGGGAACATACTGAACAAAAAAAAGCCTAGCATACACATACAGGCACACACTAATGCATACAAACACACACACACATGTGCGCATGCACACACACACACACACACACACACACACACACCACACCACAAACCACAAACTACAAACCACAAACCACACCTGAAGAAGAAACCCTGGAGAAGAAAAACATCCCCGACAAGGAACTGATTACAGACAGGAATTAATGCTTCAGAACATAGTATTATTGGATTGATTTTAAATAGATGTTCTGCTTCCTTGTAGTATTAAACCATGGGTTCTCAAAGGGAGCCAAAGAAAGAGGAGAAATAAAAAGCAAGGAAAACAGCCCCCTAAAGTCTTCTGAGGTTATTCTTCTAGAAAGATCTTCAGGGTTTTTTTTTAAATTGCCAAGTCTCTGACAGCACCATTGTGATAAACTGATGAATGTCTATTTCTACCAGAACGTAAAACCTATGGATGGTTATTTAGAAGACAAATGCATTTTGACAGATATCTAATTTCATCCTTCTGATAGGATGTGTTTTGTCAGGGTCTTCATTTCATTTGGGATGCAATCGTTTTTGGTTTCCAGTACCTTGCTATGGTGGAAATGCATTTGTCAAGCCCTCCAGACCCAAGACAGCCTAAATAAACTACCATCCATGCTTAAGACCATGTAAAATCATAAATATCTCTTATTACCACTCTCACAAGAAACATGGAGAAGCAAATACTTCCATGCACACACTTGTATAACACGAAAAATTGCTAAGAAGCATGAGTTGTCACCAATCACCACCTGAGCATTAAAACAAGGGAGCTTCATTGCTTTAGTGCTTAGTGGGCGTCAGGATGCAGAGGAACCCTGTTCCTCCTTCATGGTTTTAGCGGAAGGGTCATGATCCAAAGGAAGCAATTCCTAACTCATCCTGGCAGTCGTGAGCTTCTGTTCTTATCTCCCACTGTACCTATCTATGTCGGCATGGACCCTTTGTCACTCTGCATCCCAGTCTTTCTCATTTTCTGACTTTCTGCTTTGCCATCCTCAGTGCCTACAAAAGCATCTTTGTAGCAGGTATTCAGCGAGACGCTGTTCAATGAGAAAACAAATGGCTACTTCTAGTAAAGCAATTATTATCTGGAGCTATTAATTTAGCTGCCATTGTCCTCCACCCAGACTATAGATTCCTTGAATATGAGGGCTAATAAATTCAAATCAGCTTCCTCAGTTTGAGCATGGTGTCTTGAGATACAGCAGATACTCGATGTATGTATTAACTGGATGGATGGATGGATGGATGGATGGATGGATGGATGGATGGATGTTTTTTTCAGCTTCAGCTACTGGCTACCTCAATATTTTTCAAAGTCACCATATATATATATACATATATATATATATATATATATATATATATATATATATATGTGTGTGTGTGTGTGTGTGTGTGTGTGTGTGTGTGTGTGTGTACATATATGTATACATACACAGATACATATACCGAAGGAACTTTCTCACCTTTTTTTAAAGCCCTAGAGGTAACACCATGCATCATTGATTTTAGAATCTATTAGATATTCTCTAATATGTATTCTGTTAGTCTTCCTTAGTAATAGAACCCCTAAGTTCCAGCACAGCCCAAGCTGCCTGGAATGATGACGTATTCCATCTTCCCTTGCAGACAGATGTGAGACTGTGACTGAGCTCTGTGTTATACAAATATAGTGCAACATCCTGGGAGAGTTCTTAAAGGAAAGAAACATGGCTTCCATCCACCTTTCTCCCCCTATGTCAAAACACAGATTATGAAGGCTGGACCTTGGGCTGCTGTGTTTATTAATGAGCTGAAAGCTTCATGTTAAAGACATCAGAATAGCAAGATATAATGTAGTCTTGTGACCACTCTTGGGCCTGCTATATGAGTTTTGAATGTCTTGCCTCTGTACTTTTTTAATATGAAAGAAATTTTGAGTTCTCTGCCACTTGCCAACCTAATCAGTCACAGTGAATACAGGCATCTTGCTGGGCCACAATGAGGGAACATATGAAGAACCTGCCGAAGAACTGAGTTGTGTAGCATTGAACTAAATTGAGTCGAATTGAACCTATACTGGGAAGAATAAAGCCATGTCGTTTTAAGTAACAGAATCTTCTGAAACTCAAGGCAAGAGTGTCTGAAGCAGATAGCATGAAGCTGATTATAGTTGGCCAAGCAAGCCAATCTCTTTCACTCTTCACTCCAGGTGAGGTACCCACCAGATGTTTGTTGTATTTTTAACCCAAAGGAAGAAAAACAACCACCACTGCTGTTACTGAAAGAAGTCCTTAACTTCCATTAGACACGGTCCCAATGTGGAAGCTCAGATCACCCAGGAACCTCACTCGAGGAGAATCTTCACTTAGGTGAGAGATCTCACACCTAGTCTCTGCGAAGCATCATGAGTCAGATCGTCCAGGGCTCAATTTTCATCTCCATTTAGAGCACATTGACTGTGGTCATTTTTCTGATAATGTCTGGAAATTTCATGGCTTCTTAAGCAAGACAAGGTAGAATGGTTGGATTTACTGCGGGTGAAATGCTAGCAGAAGAAACTTCAGTTTAGCAACTGTTACCATGGACGACTAATCGCGAACTCTTTGGAAGAGCGGTGCCACTGAAAACAGTTATTACTCAATGTTAATAAAAAAAATTATGGATCTAATAAAAGTTAATGGGGACATAGCGTGTGCCATAAAAGCTGCAGTCAAAGCAAAGAATGCTGGGTTGGGGGAGAGGATTCCACTATAATTCTGAATGTATTGTCTAGGAGCCAAATTAGCCATGCCGATAATGTCTCTGAAGTTCAAATGGTTACACAAACCAAATAGAACTGCAGAACACTTAGGAATAGGACCAGATTCTTCTGTAAGAAATAGGGAGGACAAAGCCAAGTATTTTCAAGAAAATCTAGTTATTTGGCAACCTGTAAGATTCTGCCCCAGAGTTGGCTACCTTTTTGGAGATATGTGTAAGCTTCTTTCATAAGGACTGTCTACACGTGTCTCCAAGGTAGGTCAAGAGCTAACATCTGGGGCTGGAAAAAAATGTTTTAGCAGATGAAAGTACGTCCTGTTTTTGTAGAAGATCTGGGTTCATTTCCCAGGATTTACAATAGGCGGCTTACAGTTGTCTGACATTTCAATTCCAGGGGAACCGAAGCCCTCTTCTGGCCTCCAAGGACAACAGGCATTCATTGGGGCATGTACATACATGCAGGCATTCACACACATACACATTGAATGAATGAAGGGAATTAATTAATTAATTAATTAATTAATACATATATGCATAAATGCATAAACAAATGAATTTTTAGAAAAAGAAAGAAAGCTGACATCCTCCAGTGGAGCATTGTCATGTGTCCAGATAGGTTGTTGCTTTCTGTCTCAGGAATTCCAGTCTCATGGGCTATCCATGATGCCTGTGTTAGGACCCATCCTTGTTGCTGCAAGGAAACACCTTAAAAACAAGTTAAGGGAGGAAGGATTTATTATGGGTTACAGTTTAAGGAGACACAGTGCATCATGCAGGAAAAGGCCTGTGTCTTCACAGTGATGAGGACATGCGACTAGGTTTCTCACAGCTACATGAATCCAGACATAAACTAAACAGGAAGTGAGGACTCATACTATAAATAACCCAGGGCTTGGCCCCTCCCCTAATGACCCATTTTCTTCAGCTAGATCCACCCCTCTAAGATTTCCACAACCTCCCAAATTTCAGTGCCACCGGCTAGTGGCCACATGTTCATGAGCAGGCAAAGGACATTTGACATCTACACTAGAGCAATGCCAAGGGAGAAATGGTAAAGTCAGAAGAATCAGATCACTTCCCACATCTTCTGCCGCCACCCTGGTCAGGCCACAGTCACCCTCCACCAGGGCTTCCCTACAGCCTCCCCATCAATCAAACCAGCACTCCACTTTTCTTTCCAGGATATCTAAGTCCTTTCCCCACAGAACAGCCAGAGTGAGCTCTTCCATTTACATATGCAATTTTGTCTTTCTTGTCTTTTAAAAACCCTTCAGAGGCTTTCCTTGGCCTCCAAGGATGAAAAGGGCATAATTTTTATAAAGGCTCAAAGAGTTTTCCCAGAGCCTGGGGAAACTCACTTCTCATGGCCCCTTCCTGCCTCACCCAGACACCCAGCAATACAGATGTACCACGTTTCCAAGAGAGTACACTTCCTACTCCCAGAATTCCATCCATAGCTGACGTCATCCCAACTCATCCTTAATTTCATTTTTTTTCTGAGATATTTCTAAGTCCCCAAGACTAGGGTAGATCCTGTTGCAGCATCCTCAGAAAGCGATCTCTACTTGTTGCCTTCACAAAATTTAGTGTATTATCATTTGTCCAATATCTGTCCTGCCCATTAGACTTTAGATTTCTCAATGACAGGCACTATGTCCATCTATTTCACCACAGACCCAGAATTTATGACCACGTGTGGCAATTATAAAGCCCCAGATTTTTGTTATTTATCTAAACAAATAAGCAAATAAATGGACCCAGAAGCACTAATTATAAAGTTACATGATTGTTTACTATATTGTATAAAACTGAGACTCAGAAACAGGTTCTATGTGAGGCAAAACCCAGTTCAGAAAAACACAGCATCCAAAGGACACTTCAGAAGTTCCTGTGTGGACATGGAGAAACAGAGTCTCTATTTAGCTGCCTTGAAATGCTTTCCAAGACCAGAGGTCAATATTGCCAGGAAGTCAACTTTATAACTATAACAGAGCCCTCAAGAAGCTAAAGTTGGGAAGGCTTCATTGTGAAATCCTTACCATTGTTTCAGGCAACACTCACTAATAGAGTTGGTGTTGACCATTGGGAAAGTGTTTGTGCTTACATTGACTTAAATTGTTAGTGAAAGAAACAAATAAAGTAATAACTATACAGAGACACTGAACAACACCCTTCCCAGTTAATCAAAATTAAGAGGTGGTATCTTAGTTAGAAACAAAGTAATAACTATACAGAGACACTGAACAACACCCTTCCCAGTTAATCAAAATTAAGAGGTGGTATCTTAGTTAGGGTTTTGTTGCTGTCAAGAGACATCATAACCAAGGCATAAGTTTTCATATAAAGGAAAACATTTAACTGGAGCTGGCTTACAGTTTCAGAGATTTAGTCCATTATTGTCATGGTGGGAAACATGGCAGCATGCAGGCAGACTGGGGATGCAGATGAGAGTTGTACATCTTAATCTGAAGACAGCCAGGAGAAGACTGGCTTCTGTTGGCAGCCAAAAGGAGGCTGTCTCTTGTACACCGGGCAGAACGTGAGCATAGAGCCTCAATGCCCACCCCTATATTGTTGAACTTCCTCTCACAAGGCCACACTTACTCCAACAAGGCCATATCTCCTGCTAGTGCCATTTCCCATGGTCCAAGCATATTCAAACCACCATAGGTGGCAATCTGACATTGTATGACTCTGGAAATTATGCCTTAAGAAGGACATGATGTCGTTGATGTAGTAACGCAAATACCAAATCCATGATGGAGAAGCTAAAGAGAAACTCAACAGGCAAAGCTGGAGTGTGGTCCAGATTAAAGGGCATTAAGAAATACATAACAAAATACAGTATATATTCTCAGCTCTATTATTCTAGATAGGATCTTTCACTGGAGGGGAGAACTGGAACAAAAAGAAGTCATAATGTTAACTGACAAAATATGGAAACACTAAATGAATTAAATAATGATGCTATTTAATATTAAACTTTAAATTGATCAATGTCCTGTGAGTCTGTATGAAAACAATGGAAAGGACACCTTTATTTGGGGAAAATAGACACTGAAATATTGTCAAATTAAGGGTCATCATTCTTCTAACTTATTTTATATGCTTAAGAAAAATATTATGGAGCGAGAAAGAGCAGACACAAAGCAAACTGATTAACTGTTAAAAATAGAAAATGTGGATGGATTTTGTGTAGTCTTTGTTATAAGTTTTCTATAAATTTGAAATTACTTCCTAATTTCCAGAGCTCTCAAGGGCCCTTCAAGCTTTAACAAGCCTTCCTTTTCTTCAAGATAATCAGCTGCTAAGCCACATTCTGTCTCTCTTCATGTACAGTCTTATTGGTATCAAAGCTAGGGGTTGCAGCCCACGTTCCAAGCCAGGTTTGACCACCCATTTTCAATAAGCCAATCAAAAGATCCAAATTAATAGTAGAAATCAGCTAAAGAAGATTTATTCAATGTGGCCACAATGGAAAGAGGGACAAAGAAATTCAGCAACCCCCCCCCAAGTGTCTTCCTCAGGGCCTCGGACAAATGACCAAGACTATACATCTAAACAGTGCTAGTCAAGGTGTGGTCCTACTCAGCACTGACCCTCATTGTATGGACTTCAGTCTCATCAGTAAGCCGTTCTAAAAAGCTATTAGCACTGTGTGAAATCTATTTAATGGAGACAAATTCTTCCTCTGTCTGAAGTCCTTTCCTTCTCCCAGCATGAGGTTCCTGGGAAAACTTCCATTTGGGGTGATCCACTGTTTTAACAGTCTGACAGTCGGATTAAGGAGACATGTGTGTCTTTTTAGAATCTCTTCATTTTTCCAGTTACATTGTGAGGCACTAGTATCTTCCTGTAACTTATGATAGCCATACAGGTGTGGCAAAATGGGGTGAACCTGTACCCAGAGACACACAGCTGTCATGTCTGCCCTTCATGAGGTTCTCCAGAATCCACCCAAGGAATCTTAAAATGCAAAGCACCACCACAGAGCAGCAAGGCTGCCTTGGACTGTCTGGTTGCCTAGCAACCCAGGTTCCTGCTTGACAACATGAAGAGAAGCCTTCCCTCTGGATCCCTGCCTTGCTCTTCTCTGGAGTGAAAGTCTCTATTGGTCAAGTTCCAGGTGAAACCCTGGCCAGCACTGAGTTAGGTCCTGAGCAACAGAAGCTATCCATGGCTCGGGGGTTGTGAGCCTAGCACAAAGCCCAGGACCCTAGGAATTCAGCCTGGTAAAAAACAGATTCTCAAGTCCCTCTAAATGCTGTGGACCTATTTCCTCAAAGTAGATAAATGAGTGGTTCTCAAATTCATCTAGATTTCAGAACAGCCAGGTTATCTTGGAACCAGCCCCATGTCACTGCCAGACTAGATAGAATCCTGGTGGAAATGCTCTGGCACCTGCACTTTTATAACACTCTTTGGATGATTCAGATGTGCAGATATGAAATCAAAGAGTAAAACGGTCTGTGCCACAGCACAAATGTGTCCTATCCAAACTTTAGGTGCTGCCAATGTGAAAATATTGAAATAGGGTTATTAAGAGATCACAAGGGACAGACTGGGAAGACATCTCAGAGGGTAAAATGCTTGTCGCTCAAGCATGAATACTGGAATTCAGATCCTCAGTCACATACATAAAGGTCTTCCTGTAACCCTGGTGAACAGTAAATGGAGACAAGGGAGCCCCAAAGCAAGCTGGCTAGCTAGAATAGTTGACTCTGCAAGCTCTTGGTTCAAGCATAAGATGCTACCTTGATATATAAGACAGCGAGCAATTGAGGAAGACAACGGCAACCTCTGGCTTACGACACACATCATGAAAACACACATGTGCATACACACACACTAGCACACTAAAACCAAATTTCAGAAAGCTGTGACTTGGCTTGAGGGCTTCTTCCTCATGAGTAGAACTGGGGGACCTTTTAAAAGGGACTTGACCTAGGGAGTGTTCTAGTTGGCTTTCTACTGTGGTAAAACACCATGACTAAATTGAACTTGAGGAAGGAAGGGTTGACTTGGCTTATACTTCCACATCCCAGTTTATCATCTAAGGAAGTTGGGGCTGGACTCAAGGCAGGGACCTGGAGGTTGGAGCAGAAACAAAAGCCATGAAGGGACACTGCCTACTTCTTGCTCCTCAGGGCTTACTCAGCTCACTTCTTTATACAATCCGGGCCCACTGCCTAGAAGTGGCACTACCCACAGTGGGCTAGGCTCTTATCACCAGTCACCAATCAGAAAAATGTTCCCACAGACTTCACAGACTTGCCTACAGAGCAGTCTAACGGAGACATTTTTCTCAATTTAGTTTCTCTCCTTCCAAATGACTCCAATTATGTCAAGTTTACAAAAAAATAAAACTGCACAGGGGGCTCTGCCCTCTTTATCCCTCTGCCTCCCACTATGTTTAGACACAACACCGTGCACTGTGTTTAGGTATGGACACCTCCACAGCTGAACCTTATAGTGCCTTGATCTTGAGCTTGATATATCTAACCTCTAGAATGGGAAGAAAATAAATTCTATGTCCTACAAATAATCACATCTTGGATATTCTGTTATGGAACCACAAATGAACTAAGAGAGCCTATGGGGTCCCACGTACCACTGTTTAGATTTAATCATTTAATTGAGTTTGACTCCTAAAAAGGAAGCTTGGATCTTTCTTTCTTCTTCCCGATATCTCCTCCACATGAAGTCTTGACCCTTTACACTTTAGGGTCAGCTCTGCCCACTCCTTGGAGAAGCCCAACAGAGCCGTTTTCCCCCTTGCTTCAGGCTCAGTTATCTTTCCTCTTAGTCTAGACCCATATTTCTTGCGGCTGAGGGCTACCAAGAGCTGTCAAGAACTGTGGAGGTAGTAAGTCAACCTACGACCCATTTTTAGAGGTGATGATCTCGGAAATGAGACCAGAGATGGCTTATTATTTCAAGCAACTACAGTGTCCAGTGACTCCTGATTTTTATACCATTCTTGCAAGTCCCAAAATCTACTGAACAAGTTGAAGTGAGCAATAAATCATAAGAATACAGAGTGGGTTATGTTCTAGGACAGGAGCTCACAGCTTAGGAAACCCAAATATTTCATAAGGGTTACCAAGTATAACTGCCATTTGCTGCAGAAAGAGACACGATCTATGCCTTCTAGGACATTCACCATACAAACATCTTGAAAAAGCAGTCAAGAACAACGAGAAATCACTCTTGCCTGCAAGAAGTGCAGAACTGTGTGAGACCTGTGGAGAAGTATCTCCTGATAGCATCCAGCCCTAACATTCTTTGCTGGAGCCCATGACCTGTTTGTAGTATCAGGATCTCTTGAGGTACCCTCTCTAACTCCCTCAGAATTAATATTCTGTCCATGAACCCCAACTCTGCATCTGAGATCTACTTCCTTAACAGCTAACCACTTATAAACATTCCCTGAATCCCATCAATTGCTGGTGTTGCCCAGATGATCTAAACATTGTGACCCATGGCCAAGCTTCTCTGGTCTGGGACATGAAAATGCAGCAAAGTGAGCCTCAGGCTACAAGCTAGGAGTTGGAGAAGATAGGAAGAGTAACACCTGGGAGAAAGGGGCGGCACCATCCCTAAGCAAGTGGTCCTGGCTATAAAACAATACTATCTGAGCACAAGCCTGAGAACAAGCCAGCAAGTGGCAGCCACCATGGTTTCTGTTTCTGTTCCTGCCCTGACTTCCCTCAGTGAAAGACTATGACCTGCAAGCATAAGCTGAAGTAAACCCTTTTAGTTCCTAAGTTACTCTTGGCTAATCACATCAACACAATGAAACTAGAACAGAGTGCTAACATTTACAGACTGCTCCTTTGGGCTGTATGATTGGCTTATGGCCTCCCTTTCCAGCTATGGCTAGTTAAAACAGATTGTTGGCCATGGCTAGAATGGCCCTCAGGAAGGACACAGGAATGGGGGGGCAGTCTGTAAATGTGCTTTTTCAACATGTTCCCAGGTGGTAGTTGATGCTGCTGCAGTCTAAACTTTGTCAATCTATAGCTTCTGGGCTAAGACTGAACACCAGGTTGAGGGCCAAGCGATGCCCGAAGGAAGAAGCTTCTAGAAGGAAGATTTTGAAGAATGTGAAAGTATTCTCAGGCTTCTGAATCCGGAGACAGATAACTTTTCACAAAACTACTCAAGCTTTGCCTATGGGTCAGAGAGGGCAATGTGTGAGAGTCCATTGAGACAATACATTGGATTTACTCACATTGGCTGCCCATTATACCTGATGCTATGCCTCCTGGTTAAACATGTCTGCAGCCGGCTCTAATCCCTGCATTTATCCTGTCCCAAGGTAGATCTAGATGGAGATTTTGTTCTCCCTAGCCTACCTTGTTTGACAAGTTAGCCATGCTAGTCTCTGCCTACCCCACTGTCATAGTTCCTATTGCTGTGATGAAACACCATGACCAAAAAGCACACTGAGGAGGAAAGGATTACTTCAGCCTACACTTCTAGATCACAGTCCATCATTGGAGGAAGTGAGGACAGGAATTCAAGCGGGGCAGGAATCTGGAGGCAGGAGCTGATGCAGAGGCCATGGAAGGCTGCTGCTTGCTTCCCATAGCTTCTACAGCCTACTTACTTAGAGAACTGAGGACCACTAGCCCACGGATGGCACCATCCACAATGGACAGGGCCCTCCCCCATTGCTCACTAATTAAGAAAATCCCTTACAGTTGGATCTCATGGAAGCATTTCCTCAACTGAGGCTGCTTCCTCTCTGGTGATTCTAGGTTGTGTCAAGTTGACATACAAAACCAGCCAGTATATCCACCATAATCATATGTAACTTCTAAGTTAGTTCTCCTTCCTTACCTCGTTTACTGAAGAGGCCAATGCCCTTGAAAGCTACAATGTCTGAGTTTCCTTATGGATGGCTCAAATTCCATTTGGCCAGTGAGAAACACCAGAATGAGTTCCAGATATTTCTTTAATGCTGTGTCAGTTTCTTTTCTTCTTGTGACCAAACACCCAAAAGAAGTAACTTAGGAGAAAGAGGATTTATTCGGTCTCCTGGTGGTGGGAGGATAAAAACCACTGTTGCACTGCTAAGTGAGTGACCCCTGCTCTGTGATTCCATCCTGGTGGAAAGCTTGGCAGCAGGAAGGGGAGGCAACTGGGCATAGTCAGGAAGCCGAGAGATATGCTAATGTTCTTGCTTTTTCCTCTTCAGTCTGGACCCCAGTCCACTTAAACTGTGACCTGCATTAAGGAAACAGGCTTGCTGAGAAATTTGTCTTTTAGGTGATTCTAGTTGCTGTCAATTTGTCGGCAAGTAATACTAACCATTACACACTCCTCTCTCTTCAGAGTGCCATCTTTTGCAGTACAACCCTGTATTGCCTAAAGACAAGGACATGTCTGAGAAATGCATCATTTTGCCAAACAAACATCATAGAATGTACACATGCAAATGCAGATGGAATAGCTCATGACATAGCTAGGCTAAATGGTACAGTCATCGTATACGTGGCCAGTTGTTGACTAAACCACTGTTGCACTGTGTGCTTTCCTGTCTAAGTGACCCGTGCTCTGTGATTCCAGGTTTATAATTGGAAAATCATTTCCGAAAAACTCTCCCTCAGGGGGGTAGTAGCTTCCTGCTGCCATGATTTCCAGAGGCATCACTGTCCTTAATTCATTCCATTGATCCAGAGAAAGAACTCACTGCACCTTCTGGTGCATCCACCCTGAACTCCACCCACTTCACAGAGTGAGGTGGGCACAGCAGTAGAAGTGGAACCACAGCAGACCTCATCTGCTAAGCACTGAATGGCTGTTTTCCCTAGGAAGCTTCCCACAGGAGAATGTAGGCTTTTCTGATAGAGCCAAACAAGACAGAATGGCTGCCCCTGTGAGCAAATGTGCTCCTGAGGCCCAAGTCTAGTCAGGAGGTTGGTACCAGCAGCCCTCCAGAGTCTGGTGATGTTGCCATGGCAGCAGAAGGGTCACTGCTTAGCAACAGGCCAGAGCTGCGGGAAGTTGCTAAGGTATTTTCACATGTGTTAAAGCAAATGGATGTTTATCGCAGTCTTGAGTGTAAATACACTGTGGGGGGAGAAGAGAAAGCATACACACACAGGCCACACAGCAATGTGCAGGGCTGCATTCTGCTGATACTCGAGACCTGAAGAAGATGCCTTTTCTCTGGAGGAGGTCGTAGAAGACCTGGTGAAGCACTTCCTCCCTAAAACAGTTGACTTCCAATTGACCCTGTCATAAAAGCGTCACCATCACTTAATTATCAGTGTGGTCTCCTAAACGGATTTTGAGCAGCTCAGTGACACGGTAATCAAATGCATGTACCTTAAAGCTAGTACTGCTGGGGCCCAACACACAGCTCTGTCCTCTCCCTCTCTTGCTTCATCACTTTGTACATGTCTTCACATCTCTGTACCTCAATGTCCTATTACACCTTTCACAGTTTTGTGAGAATTAAGTACGTTATTCCATGGTGGCAAAACATAGGTGCACCACGTATCATGAATGATCTATTCAAGATAATGTTCCTAGCAACCAATAAAATTATGAGCAGTTCCCCATGTGCCTGGCCCTATAGAGGTAAGGAAGAACATAAAAGTTATCAAAAGCTAGAGCATGTCTATTTCATCGCCGGAGTATCAAAAGAAAGGGCCTAAGTCCTTGGTTGGCCAGTCAAGGTACCCCAAATCTGGCTTCAGATTGAGTTGCCTACTTAAGGGCAGTTTTGAGGATTAAATAAAGCAATTTATGTAGAAATGCAGCATAATGTTTAGCCTACAATAAATATTCAGTAAAGGTTTCCCTCCTAGAAAAAAGACAAAAAATGCTAATATTACTCCTTCCAGAAATCACTGCTATATGGGTCTGAGTTCCAGCCCTGAACACATGCATGCACCCTACCCAACTCATACTGAGTCTTCTTCACCCGGACTTGACCACCTGCAATACTTACTTCCTCTCCCTTCCCACCGTCTCATGTCTGATTGATCTTCATGCAGTCTCCCACTGCCTGAAAATCCCCTGACCTGGCTGGTTTTGTGTGTCAACTTGACACAAGCTGGAGTTATCACAGAGAAACGAGCCAGTCTCCCTTGAGAGAATGCCTCTGAGATCCAGCTGTAAGGCATTTTCTCAATTAGTTATCAAGGTGGGAGGGCCCATTATGTCTGAATAAACCTTTTCTTCCCCAACTTGCTTTTTGGTCATGATGTTTTGTGCAGGAATACAAACTCTGACTAAGACATCCCCTGACTACTCTAGGCCATATTCTACCTACGGATTTCCACAGTGTCTACTGCTATGTTTGTCCTATGCTTATAGGGGGTTTACAGTTTGATTTGCAAATCACATTGCAAGTTCCCCTTTATAAATACTTCTTGAGCATCTTTTCGTATCTTCTGATCCTCATCTGTCTAGGATTCTATCACTCACTGTCCTGCCTCTGCTGTTGCTTACTGTGAGCAGTTCTCATGGATTCTACCCACCTGCTACCCATTCAAAATGCTGGTTCCAAAATCCCTCTTACCTCGTGGGTGAAAGACCATAGGATCAACTGGTCTTACCATGATCCCTGTGGACTCGAACCAGAAATCTGAAAGAATGACAAACCAAACACAGCAGTTTAGTGAGTACTAAGAAGGGCTGTCTCTTGAGCCAGCATTGCATATGTTGATGGTAGATAGTAGTCACCATGCTGGTAGACAGTGAGAAGGAAGGATTACTTCCAGAACTCAGTAGGATCCATCTGAATGCTTGAAGCCCAGGAAAAAGAATTATAAAGGACTATTGCCAGAGCCACAGGCTGTAGCAATCAAGAATGAATAAATTTCAAGGCTATGTGTGATGGTTGGTGCTAATTGTCAAAATTGTAGTTTGCAATCACCTAGGAAACAAGCCTGCAGGCACACCTGTGAAGGATTACTTAGCCCCTGGGCATGTTTATGAAGAACTATGTTGAAGGAATTAATTGAGGTGGAAAGACTCATCCTAAAAGTGGGCGGCACCATTCCCTAGGCTAAGATGCTGAGCTGTATAAAAAGGAGAGAGGGCTGAGCACCCACAGCTTCATGACTATGGTTTCAGCGTGATCAACTGACTCAAGCCTTGACTTCTCTATTATAACAGACTATAGCCTTGAACCATGAACTGCAATAAGCCCTTCCTCCCTTGAGGTGCTGTTGTCAGTGTATTTTTTTCTTTTTTTTTTTCATAAAATGTTATTCTTATTTTTTTAAATCAAATCCTAATTTTTACTTATTCATACAGGGGTTATAAACACAAAAAGGCAGGACATGGGGAAGGGGATGACACCGGAGTGTGAGTGTTCAGAGGGAGTACAGATATCTTTCAGAACAGGGTATTGGCTGGATAAAGGTTCAGGGGACAGGTCACTATAACTCTGCCTATGATTCACTTATCCTTATCTAAGTTGGTACTATCCACCAAGGCTACCTGCCTGTTTGATACCACAGAAGGCATAGCTAAATGGCTGCCAAAAAGATTAATGAAATAAATAGATACCCCCACAAAGCCAGGCCCAACTATAAATAAGATGAATAACAATTGACATCCAGGGAAGAGAAATCTCCCTGAGAATTCCCTTCTTTTTCCTTTCCAGGTAAAAATGAATCACCTGTGACGTCTGCTGTTAGAAGTTCTAATCCAGATGCTGGCCTCCGAACTTATACTACTCAGACCTTTGAAGGGTCACTGACAAGAACATCAAACAGCTAGAGATTGACATCACGAATCTGAAGAAATCCCTCGTTTCGCTGTCTGAAGAGACCTCCAAAAATTGCAAAGAACTTTGTTGGACTTGATTTACTCTTTTACAATAGAAAAGACTGTGTACAGCTCTTGACTGTGTACAGCCCTTAAAGAAGAATGTTGCTTTTACATTGTCAGTGTATTTTATCATAGCAACAGGAATCTGGAAAGCTTGTTAGAAATGTGGTATCTTGGTCCTTTCTACAGATCACTGAACCACACCAGGCATCTTCACTGAGCTGAGTGATTAAGATGTACACCAACATTGGGTGGCAGACCCACTAAGTCAGCCACCCAGATTGGCTGGAAGTGAGAGAAAGCCATAATGAGTAGTGGGGTGGGGGAAGGAGGTGAGTGTTAGTTATGGCCACACTCCAGTGCAGGGTGGGAAATGTAGCCTCCTTCACTCACTCTGCTCCCAGAGAGCACAGCTGCTTATTGTCTTGGTGGAGAATTGTTGATTGACGGCTGGTGGAAATTAGAAATGGCACAGATGCCCTGTAAAGCAGACTAACAGTTTCACCAAATGGCAAACCTGGAATCGCCACTTCTAGATCTCTAGGCAGGAAAAATGAAAACAAACTTCTCCAGGACTACTCATAGCAGCTTTTTCCATAACAACTTAGATAACAAGATAGGAAAAAAAATATCCATCAAGTAATGGATAAAAAACACACCTGCCACACGGTGTCTCCATCAGAGTAAATGGAAATTACACAGGATTCTAGATTTTTCTTTTGAGGGAAGATGGTGATAGAAAAATGAACAGAAGCCAGAGGTGAGAAAAGAAACTGTAGATACTGGGGCATGGGTAAGAGGTTTCTGCTAGAAGATAAGAACTTTCTCCTTCTATTTGCACACATTTCAGGTGGGAAGTCACTAAAGATCTAAGATGAGCATCCTAACAGAGACATGGACTGGAAGACTCCTTCACTGAGCAAGAAAAGAACAGGCCATGTGAGAAAAGAAGAAACATTAGTTCCAAAAGCACGAATCATTACTGACCCCAGGGATGATACAAACAGACAGCTTGTGTTCTTCACCAGGAATGTCTGATGGTTCTGTAGCTGAGGACCTGGTCCACTACAAACACTCAACAAGTATTTGATGAATCTCAGTGCAGTGAATGCTGAAGCTACATAATCTAAGAAAACCTGGGCTCAGCCCAGCCCAACAGCTAACACAGGCTTTTTCACATAATGAATGCTCAGTGTTTGCCAACAGATAGATGATCAAATGAATAAGCACTTTCAGACTGGAGACAGACCACTGCATATGGGTGAGACATATCAGAGAGCGGAAAATGAATTACCAAGTACAGTTCCTGAGGAGAGGAAACAAGGCAGCCGTCCATGCTCTGGTTCCCAAAGTGTTGTCTTCCTCAGTCACTGTCACGGCCACCAACAAAGCTGAATATCCAGAATTTGACCCTAGGCTTTAAAAAAGTCCCCCAGTTGTTGATTGGGAGCTTGGTAAAAGGCAATGTAGAATTTTTCTAGCTAAAGGAATCCTCGGAGATGCATGAACTATTGAAGAAAAAGAAGCCCTGAAGGAGAACTGTCATTTTGTGGGAGTGTGACAAGTAGCCGGGTAATTTCCCGAAGATGAGCTGAGCCAGGCGGGAAGTTCACGCATCGGTAACTGTACCTCTAATATCAAAAGTTTAGCAAATTGACACCATGTCTGTCACACATTATTTGAACTGATTGCTGGTTCTGGATAATGCACTCTGGGTGGAGGTGGGGGGAGGTAGATGTATGGCCATGATTTTGCTCAAATATAGAGAAGAATGGGAATCTTCCCCAAATGCACTGAGCAAGAATGTGCAAATTACACTGGTGACCCATGATGAAGGGCCAGGACCACCCCAGGAGAAACATTCCCAGGTCTGAACTTCAGAAAGCCATTCACCTACAGCAGGCACCAGGGTGATAAGGGCATAACTGTCCCCCAAGGAAAGCTGTGCCCTTGGGCACAAGCAATGGAGCGAACTAATTTCTAATAATGAGGCTATGAGCTACAGGGTTTGTCTACAAAACAGGCGTGTTCATGAAGACTAAATACGTCAGCTAACTCAAGAGGCATGCTAAATCTCCATTGTTTCCTGAAGTTCAGGTTTCCGGCCTCTATAAAATGTGATGCACGCATTCAATGTGTGTCGCAGACTCTGGGAGATTGCAGAATGCCACATTAAACTCGGAGCTCCTGGGCTAATGAGGGTAAGTCCATTTTGCAGTAATGAATTGTTTGTAATGGCCCATCATGGAACAGATGTCTCATCCATCATTGCACCGGGAGTCCAAGACTCCAAAGTGCTCCCACAGCCCAGGAAAGCCCCACAGCCCCAAAGAGGCATCGTGTACTCTGGGCTCCTGAGGGGAGGAGAAGCAACCTCATGAAATAGTCTGAGTGGGTGTGATTTGAGGCTCCCAAATCCACCATAACTCAAGATACATCTGCCACAGCAGTTAAAATGCTCTCCTTTGAATTGTCTCCTATTAAAATGTAAATATGTCACCTGTAAGAAGTCACAGCACATTAGCGTCATCCAGTTTCACCCTGTGACAAGCTGGGTCCTGGGGGCGATGGGGAAAAAGCAGGTAGTCGTGGCTCAAGGGTAGTTTTCAAAAGGGGCTAGCAAGTCAAAGTTTGATAGGGTAAGGCTAAAGCAGCACACATAGTATGCCTGTACATAACCCAATGTTCATCTATCCTACAAATTATATCCTGAGGTGATGGTTGTGGTGAGGAGTGTGTGTGTGTGTGTGTGTGTGTGTGTGTGTGTGTGTGTATGTGTGATGCCATGTGTATATGGATGTGTACACACATGTGTGGATGCATGTAAACTACATAGGTTGTTGTTTGGCATCTTCCTTGAGCATCTCCACCTCACTTTTGAGACAGGTTCTCTCACTGAACATGGAGCTCATCCATTTGGCCAGGCTAAATAGCCAAAATCTCCAAATATCTGCCTGTCTCCATCTTCCCACCCTAGGGCTGGGGTTACAGGTGTGCTACCGTGTCCAGCCTTTAACCTGAGTACTGGGAATCCAAACCCAGCTCTATGCTTGTGTAGCAAACATTTTTTTTTTGACTTAGCCATCTCCATAGACCTGTATCTGCATGCACATCTCCCAACTACCTGAGCAACCCCAGGGAGAAACAATATCTTATTTATCTTTGCAAGTTCCCAGAACCTGCCACATAATACTGAGAAAGCACTAGTACCCTCCTAATAAATGATGAATAAGTGAGTTTTTAGCCTCACTCCTAAAGAAACTACATCTACTTTTCAGATTCAGAGACAGATTCCAGGAGAGCAATTTAGTAGCTAAGTACATGAGATTGGGAGGTACAAGCTGTGAATAAGCGTTATCTAAAACCAGGACACACACACACACACAGAGAGAGAGACAGACAGAGACAGAGACAGAGACAGAGACAGAGACAGAGACAGAGACAGAGACAGAGACAGACAGAGAGAGAAACTAGACTAGGACCACATTTTGGAAGTGCCTTTGAATGTCAACCTGAGAGGATTGGGTGTTTTCTGGATCTTCTGAACATTGAACTGACTAGAAGGGCAGGAAGCAGAAGAACACAGAGCTGATGAGCAACATAGCAACATAAACCTAGGTTTAGAGGGATGGTTAGCATCAGGGACAATAGGCCAGAGAGTCAGGACGTTAGAAGAAGTAAGAGTTTCCTTGTGTGAGGCAGAGCCAGGGCATTAGTGGTGAAAACAGAGGAGAGGATATGCATGTAAGGAATTACTTAATGGACAACCAATAAATCTGTTTTAGTAGCTGATTGAATAAAGAGAAGCTGAGGAAGAAGGAGTGGGCGACATTGATTATGCTTCAAACCCACTTAACTGAAGAGCAGGAAGTTGACTGCAATGGGACAGATGAATGGAAGGCAGTCTGTTATGTGACTTTTCCTAGGGAGAAGTAAACAAACGCCAATTCACCCCAGGTAGGACAGCAACAACGGACCAAAGACACGATTCCACCCAAGTCCAGCTTGATGAATCGATGAGTTTATTGAGGTCATCGAAAGGAGAATGTGTTCCATGTTGCTTTCAAGTATATGAGTGACTCAAAGACAGCTGCGTCACCAAAAACCGCCATCCCCACATGAGTGCTGACTCCAGAGTGCTGATCTTCCTGTACAATCTGCAGCCAACTCTCTCTTCCCAGGAGGGAATGCTCAAGCTTGGAGCATTGTTGTCTCTACAACATAGACTTTAACCAAGGATGCTATGGTCCAACATAAACTCGTTGCATGGCAATTATCAGGGAAGTTGACAATGGCATCATCAGGGAAGGACATTGAAGACACAGGACAGTAAGAAATGTGGTATAAACCTAGAAGAGATTTAATAAAGCCATGGGAATAGGTGAGCTTTCTAAGAAAATGTACCAGTGACTCCAAATCAGAATCATCAAGCCTGATGACCCCCAAAGCATGAGTCCAGAATGATGGGGATACGGCCAGGTCCTGTAGAACCATCAAGGAAAAGGAGGAGAAAGGACAACTAAGTTTCAAGAGTAGGTCATCTCTGGCTCTCTTCTAAAGCAGTCAGGGTAGGGGACAGTGAGCAAAGGAAGGACTAGAGAAAAAGGTGACAGCCAGGAACAATGAAGCCAAGTTATGGCTGAGATTTTTCATTTGTCCTTTCCAGTACTGGGAGGGCTGAGTCTATGTTTTATATTCAGAGAGACTGAGTAAGATTGGCCCCATAGGCTCAAATGTTTGAATGTTTGGCCCCCAGTTGGTGAACTGTTTGGAAAGGATTAGGAGGTGTGGCCTTGTCAGAGGAGGTGTGTCACTGGAAGTGGGCTTTGCAATTTCAAGAGCCCATGCTAAACCCAGCCTCCCTCCCTCCCTCCCTCCCTCCCTCCCTCCCTCCCCCCCCCCTCTCTCTCTCTCTCTCTCTCTCTCTCTCTCTGCCTCCTTCCCTCCCTCTCCCTTTCCCTCTCCCTTCCTAGATTAGGCTATAGCTCCCTGCTTCTTCCCCATCACCCTGCCTGCCTGCCTGCTTGCTGCCTTATTCCCCACCACAATGATAGTGGACTACCCTCTGAAACTGTAAGCCATCTCCCAGTTAAATGCTCTCTTTTATGAATTGCCTTGGTCATGGTGTCTCTTCAGAGCAATTGAACAGCAAAGCATCGACTGAAATACAAACATAGGAAGAGACACTGGGGATAGCCCCCTAAGAAGCAACAGGAAGTAAGCCAGGGGCTAGGAGGTTCAGGGAGAGGCTGAGATGATGGGAGTGTAGCTTGAAGGAAGGAAAAGCTGAAACAGGAGTCACTTTACTAGAAAAATCAGCTCTCAGGAGTCAAAGATCAAGGATCTACATGAGTCTCCCAAGGGACAGGAGAGGGCTCCAGGTGGAAAAGGACCAGATTCAGTTGCTGTTAAGTTCCATCCAAAGCAGGAAAAAAGTGAGTCTTTCCAACATTACAATCTCATCTTTCTATGAAACCTGGACCTAGAATCACCAAGCCCTGGATACAAGCACAACAGGAACCCTGAAACATCCAGTTCAACCATACATTTCATCAGGAGAATGGAGCCCAGAGAGGTAAAATAAATTGTCTAAAATCACATCGCTAGGTAAGGACTAAGCCCAGGTCCTTAGAACCTGGCCACCTCCCACCAAATAGCAGCTCTGTGTACTGGATTGCCTAGGACAATTCTAAGCATCAATAATTTCTTCTTCTCAGTAATGATGATTATATTCAGGTGAATAACAAAAACACAATTTCGTGTTGATATTTTTGTATAGATTTTCACATTTTAAATATTGAAAAACAGTAAGTCAGAAGAAAAGAAAATCATTTATCAAAACATGGTTTTGGTCCTTGTTTTGGTCACGGCAGTTACTAAGCATGTGGCCCAAGTGCACATAAGAGGGAGACCCTTCACTTACTACTTGTGTGACATTGAATGAGGTGTTTGGCCTCTGCTGGGTGAGAGGTCCTGACCCTCAGGAGATGACAGAGGAGGGCAGGAGGCAGCAGCACTCTACAGTGCCAGCATCATTGCCTTCACATGGGAAGAAGTAGCAGGTGAGACCCAGAAAAGCAAAGCTACCGAAGCTGCCATTAATACTATTTTCCCTGGGGAAGAATCCCAGTGTTTCAGCCAGGGATGATTTGAAGGCTTTTTTGAGAGGCAGGCCTGAAAAGAAAATGTAATTACTTTTTCCTGCACTTGAATATCAAGGCAGTGTCCTTTCAAAACAAAGAAGGCACTCGAGATGTGGGAGGGAGACAGCTAGAAAAGAAATGAAGGATGGAGAAGGACCATTCATGCTGAAGCCTGTGACATTTCACCAGAGTGACTCCCTTTGGGAGCAGCTGGCACAAATGTCACTCAGCTGAGATGGTAAGAAGCAGGAGAGAGAGGCAGCCCTGTGGGAGACAGCATGATCCACTCATGCACTATTTATCTTAAACCCTGACCCCTAGGGGAAATGGCAAAGTCCAGGCACTTAGCTGAGGTCACGGCCCTTAGACATGGCTATAGACATTTCACAGTGCACTGTAGTCAGGAGTAAGTGGGTTCTAATTTCAGCTTGTGGTTGGGGTTGTCTGTTCCAGATGACAAAGGACTGGACACCCCTCCCAGCCCCACCCCGTGTTTCCCATGCACCATGCAAACTACATAAACAAGAGAAATAGTACCATATGGCTACCTCCCCCCAGAGGACCTCAAAGGAAGTGCAACCATTAATGATGAAAGAGGGGACTTCTAGAACAGGGAAGCTAGAAGCTCTTCAAGAGAATCACTTGGGGGAAGAACTGATAAAATCATAGTCCTTTATTTTCCTAGCAACAAGGTTATGAGGAGAATGGCAGTGAGGATCATAGCATGTAAGCTGTAAGTCTGTGAGAACAGGCAGAATACTGGTGTTTTTACCACTGTAATGGGTATCAGGGCTTAGGAATTTTACTGAACAAACAAATGAAAAGCTGTTATTACAATGGTATTTATGTGTCAAAGAGATGTACAGAGAATGCAGCTATTCTTATTTTCTTTGAAGATAAAAGAGAACCTCAGTCAAAACCCTGCCAGCTTCTGGAATCACTAGAACAGATTGATGGGCGGGTACAGGAGAAGCAGGTGCCTGTTGTCTCCTGGGAGCAGGGTCTGCTGCAGAAGAAGGGTAGTCATAGATACTTATAGCAAGGATTCTTAAACTCTCACGACAGAACTCTTTTGAGGATCTGGGGGCTATATGACCCCTAGCCCTAAACTATTAAGATTTACACAAAGAAATGTAGGATTTGGAATAAAGGAATGTTCACTCTGACCCTGTTGCTGTTATAGCTAACATGTTAATCACTAACCCTCCTTCCCCTTTCTTTACAGCAGTTCCTCAGTCTCGGTACTGGACATGAGTTGAGTAGAGAAATGCTGAACTGTATCATCTCTGTCCTAAGCTAGCTGGGGGCCTAGAGCAACCTCTCCCACCCTCTAAATGGTTTCAGACACTGGGGGGCGAACTAGCCCAGTGAGAACCACCATTGTACACCATATTTATGGCCCTCATAGAACTTACCTGTAGATCTGAAAGGTGACTTGGTCATTGGGATCTTCAACAGTGACTCCTACCCATCTCTGGCTTCAGCTTAGAGCACCATGGCAAGCTCAGTCTTTTCCATATATTTCTTCCTTGTGGTGGCCAATTGTCATTCTATGTGTCCAAGTCCACTGAGTCAGAAGACTAGATAGTACCAGTGTATAAGAAGCACCTCAGTTCCCATGGCTACTTGATATCTTGTGTATAAACCTCCACGAGGGCAAGTATTAAGCCAAGAACAGCTTCTAAGAGAGAGATTGAATTTGGGAAGAAGGACGGCTTCAACGCTCCGGAGCGCTATGCTATGGTTCTTCTGCAGCTTACAGTGGCTCCAGAAAACCTGCTGAACAAGGGCAGGTTAGCGAGGTCCATGATCCTAATACTGGCTCTGGCCCAGGAGCCCTTCAATTCTTTGGTCCTGTTGCTACACATGCTACCTTCGAACTGCCAAGGAGTTTGATGCTGGCAGTATGGATCACGAGAGTAACCATGGCATACATCTACAGCTGCTTTCTTCCTCGTGGGCCAAGGGTATACACCTACTTTGAGTTGGGACTGTTTCTGCAGAGGTTTTGGGATCTGTACCAAACAACTGCCTGAAAGGGAAAACTAGCAGGCACTGCGTGTTTTACCAATGTCTCCTTCTTTAGCATCAATCAATTACGAGCATTTGCTTGCCCCAGCTTGTTAATTAAACACCGATACTGTGCCTGTCTGAGCTGTCTCATCACCCAATCTATAAGAAAATAGACAGCCAGGCTGCATTTCTTGGCATCTCAGTGCTATGTCTCTCCTAGTGTTAAGAGTAACCAAAAGGCGGTAAGGATTCTGCAGGCAATGTTCCTTGGACCAAGGATGCTCTTTATAATCTTCCAGTGTCCCTTTGCATCCGGAGGAGACTGAGGAAATCCATTCTGCAGAGAAGGAATACATCCTGTTCTCAGGAAATTTCACTTGCCTGCAAGTCTCATCTCAGGACTTCCTGTAACTAGGCTTGTCACTCGGGACTCAAGAGCCATCTTGCTCTCTGAGGTATTTTAGCTTCAATTAGGACTCTATGTTTACTGTTTTATAACCCCAGGGGGTTAGCTTCCCACAGACATGTTTAGCTGAAGCACAGGATCTTTCTTTGTTTTTGTTTTTTTCTTTTAAAATCAAGTTCATTTTTTAAAAGCAAATGAAAATACTCAGACAAACCTGGGTATGGTGGCTCACACCTCTAATCCCAGGACTCAGGAGGCTGAAGATGGAGGATTGTTTCAAGTTTGAGCCTAGCTTGGATTATATATGAGTTGCATGCCAGCCTGGTCTACGGAGTGAGATTGTGCCCAAACCTAACAGACAGACAGACAGACAGACAGACACACACACACACACACACACACACACACACACACATGCATGTTCTTCAAAAGCCCCCAGCGAAGTCTAGCCCAAAGCTAAAATTATAAAAGAAACTCAACCCATGTACTTTGAATAAAATGTCTCTGTCAATTTGCCCTCACCTTTAAACTTTGTAGTAGGAGTCTTTTGGGGTTGTGGACTTCTGACCACTTATAATTTCATCTGAAGATGGACAGTTTCTGGGTCAAGAAGCCTAAGCAGGTTAGTGAAGTATATACACTAAATGTCAAGGCTGGGATTTGAACCCTGCTCTTTGGGAAACAGATCTTCTGGTGTGTTTTTTTTTTTTTTCTAATTTCACCTGAAGCATAGAGGTTCTCATAGGTAGAAACTCAATATGTGTTAGCCTTCTGAAAGCCAAAAACCACACCTTCACCTGCTGAATAATCTTAATTCACAGTAGAATAAAATGAAGCAACCACCTTCACCAGCAGTCATATTTCGAAGCTGTGTGGTAAGTTCTTTCTCACCTTCCTCTTGCCCTTTTTGTTGAGTTGTGATGAACGGCACTTGGTCGTCTTTAAGGTTCTATCTTCGAGTTTGTCTTCCAGAACACCCATACAAAATAGACATAAAGCTTAGTTACAAAGCCCCATGTTAGCATGGACAGCACCAGTGAATAAAAGGTCAGGGCAGGGACTAAGGAGGTCTCAGGGGCCCACCCCACACTGAGCAGTCACCATGAGCCCAACACAATGCCACCAGGTTGAATTCATGTCCATTTAGAGTTGTGGTATGTTGTTTTTGAAAGCATGTTCAGACATCCATTACATACTGTGAGTAGTAAAACAGAATAGTTTCCTGAGTGGTTTTGTTCATGGACCTAATATCTCACAGGCTGTGGGAGGGTCCATTAGTCCTAAAGGTCTCGTCAATCTGTGGAGATAATGGAGTGGCCACCTGGGAACCTCAGTAGCTTAAAATTCCAGCTGTATCTTGCCTTGTTGAGTTTTAGGGATGTCAGTTATCCTTCGTGATGACTTGGAGATCATATATGGGGACATGTTCCCGATGTTGCTACTTCCTTGAAAATCCAGATGTGTGTATAATTCTATTCATTGAGTGCCTGCCTTCCGCTCATCTTCTCAGTCCTCGTGAGCTATATTATCCTCCTTCTTCCAGTGGGAAACTGGGGCAGATAGGTGTGGGCATTCATTCGGGCATCCAAGTCCCTTAGGGAGTGCCATACTGGACTCTGGATTGAACTTAGGTCCCCATTATCACACAGCAAGCATTGACTGGCTGGTCTCTCCTAAACTCCTTAAGTTGCTTTTGGCAGGTACTCTGCAGCAGCATTGAGAACAGTAACTAATACACTCAGCTTTGGCAGAGGAAATGAAATGAGTGTGGTGATTAGGAGTCAGCAATTGAGTAAGCCATCAGTAGAGTGTAGATGATCGATAGGCTACCTGCTAATGCATCCAGTGCTCACAAGCTTGGCTCTGGTCCCCTGGCTCTTAGCACTGCATCCAGCTCATCCCCAGACAAACAAATAGTGCCCCGTGGCTGCCCTCCACAGTGAAGGTCCTACCTGCCCTGCCTTCCCAGCTGGCACCTCTTGGCTCCTTGCCCCAACCCCAATCAAAACCAATTTCCACCGCTTCTGAGCACTCATAAGGGAGTAGTGCTAACCTGAAAAAAATTAATTCAAGCTAATGCAAATTATATCTTAATATGTTACCCTTACAGGCAACATTTACATTTTTTAAAGTAGCTTCAGTTCCTTAAATCTAAATGACTGAGTGCTATGGGAACAACAAGCCTCATTGAAGACAGCTAGGGACAACAGTAAGCAATAGCAGCACCTGTCTGGAGCCCTGGGAGGTCATTCATAGAAGGTCCCATCTGGTCTTCCTGATCTTCAGCTGTCTCCAGAGCCCAGAGGTACCAATGTCAAAGCTTTGGCTAAAACCAAGAAATTTCTATCTTGAGAAAACATGCTTTAATACGTTTGACTATTGCCTCTACTCTAATATATGCAGATGAGATCCTTCTGTGCAATCAAAATAAATCTACGATGTTGCTTTGCTTAATTTTCTCTCCTGTGCTAGAGAATTGAGTTCCCCGAGGATGACAGAAGAGATAAGAGAAAACACCTGCCCATCATCAGCCCAGGAGAGGTATGGGGACTGGTCTTCTTGTGAAGATATGACCACCAAACAAGAAGGTAACAGACAAAATGGGCTTCAGCTGCCCCTTTGCTCCTGTAGAAATGAAAAGAGAGAACAGGATTGTAGGCAGTCCAGCTCCAGAGGGCACAAGATGGTTCAGTGGGTAAGGGTGCTTGCTGCTAAGCCTAACAGTTGAGTTAAATCTCCAGGCTCCACAAGGTGCAAGGAGAGAACTAACTCCTGTAAGCTGTTCTCTGACCTCCCCAGTTGTAGTATGGCATATTGTGGACTGCATAAGGGTATCCTGGGTCATGGTTGAGCAGGTACTTAGAACCCCGAGATTCTCCGTGGAATTCTGTGTGAGAACCGGCAGGAGTTCGGTACCTCCCATCATCTAGGATCCTGAAAAACAGTCACATTTCCATAGAGTCACATAGGCCAGGCTATAGGCCTCAGGCCCTAGAGATTTACATACTAATGAAGGCCAGAGGGCAGAGCAAATTAAACATGCCTTCCCCAGATCCTCCCCTAATCCTCCCCCTTTCTCCCTCCCTATATAACTCGGGACTGCCCTGAGTTTTTTTTTTTGGGGGGGGGGTACGCCTAGATCCATCTATTATACATCATGACAATAAATCTTTTTGGAACCAAGGACTTCCTCGTGTTACTGGGGCCTGCCGCCGCCAAGGCCCTCAGGCCGCTGGAACCATAAGATCTTCCTCCCTAATGTGGGACCCGCCACGGCGGCGGGCTTGCACCGCTGTGGCGGCCTTTTTAAATTTTCCCCACAGCATATGGATGCCCATAGACACATGAATGAATGGAGAATGAATGAATGAATGAATGAATGAATGAATGAATGAATGAACAAATGAAAAAATAGAGGACCCAGCTATAGAAAGCAACTCTCTCATCTCACCAGAGGCTCTAGGGGAAGATAATACTTAAGTCTGTACATTCAAGAGCCAATCCTGCTGACAGGAGCCTGAATGCAAAGATGGTAGTTGTCTCCCCCCCACACACACACACACACACACTTACTTCCCTAACTTCTGTAAGCTTTCCTTGGTCTGTGAATAAAACAAAATCCATCCCTCTGCTTTCTCAGGTTTTCCATCTTGCCTTCTGAAGCCCATCTCTTACAAAATGGAGAAAAACTGACTCCATGAATTCCTTAACTAAAAGAACCAGCAGAAGTCCCTATTCCAGGACACAACCAATGACTTCCAAAAATGGGTGAGATCCATCCATCCTGCAAGCAGCTTCATCCCTTAATCCTGGGAGCCAGGACATACTGTCTGGCTAAACACAAAACCAACAGCCAATAGAACGTGTCATTCTTTGGGGATTGTCCTAGCACCTAGGCTTTCCCTGGGAGAGCAAGGCAGAGCTGCCTCTGGCCCTCCACTCCGTGTCTACTGCCCATTTCCCATCCAGGGCCAGTCATCTGTTCCTCCCACAAACACATAGTTTCCCAGAGTTAATCTTCCACTAAATGTCTTCATGCTTCTGAAGCTTCATTATAACCACCTCAACCTTCCAGCAGATGCTACACTGTGTAAATGCAGTTTAAATCACACACACACACACACACACACACACGCATCACCCACTCATACTATGCTAGTATCTTTCTACCTCTGCATTCGTCTAAAGACTCTCTCAGCATACCTTGTCTTCTTTCTATTTCAAGTTAGTTCAGAACCCCACAGGTTCCCTCCAGTGCTTGAGTGCTATGAAGGCTGCCTCCCCTGAACACCCCTTGGGGGTTTCCTGATTTCTGGGTCTCACTTTGCAGTGCTCAGACAATGACCCTTTCTTGGACTCCTTTCCTGCTCTCAGAAACTCCCCCAAGCTGTAATGCAGCACACTGCTCCCTGGAATATAGACACACATTCTTTCCCCACCTTGTACAAAATCCAAGCTCTCTCTGTCTGGATTCCTAGGGTCAAAGGTGAGGCCACAAGTTCAAATGGGGAAGAGGTCACATACATCTTGCAATCCATTCTTTTCCTGGAAATAGAAATTAAAGCATGGACGTTTGTTTTTAAGCAGGCCAGTCTCCTAGCTGTGGATTGCAGGATGCTCTAAGAGCATGTCTGAATGTTCAAGGTCACCTCAAATAGGTACCCAGGAACATCTCTTCATCTTCTCTTTACTCACAAGGGAGAGAAAAAGTATTAAGAGCCAGAGAATTCACTTAAGAAACTCCTGTCTAACAGTGGGGCAAAAGCAGAAGAAAATAATGCTACACTGGCCAGAGAGGCAAGGAGCCATAGAGGCTGATGACCCAGACAAGGTTGGTGGTGATAACCTGACAGAGCCTGTGGCAGCCTGAGGGTAGGTTGTTGGAGACTGTCTGCAGCATGAGAAGGCACAGCTACAGCCAGCTACAGTTCATGGATCTAAGCAATGTCCAGAAACACGGTGCTTGGTTCTGATCAAATGTGAAATCAACACTGGGAAGTGCCAGAGCTTCTGACTTCGGACCCAAAAACTGGCGGGGCTTGAAGTGTGTGAAGTCTGAATGTTGTCACAGGAAGGCGCTAGTGACAGTCTGAGACTCCACCAGGAAGTGTGTTGGGATACGGTGTGTATGAAGAGGGAATGTCTAAACTCACCACCAAGTAAAGTGTACTGATTACCTGAGCATGGATTCTTTAACTACAGTGATTTTCTAGTCAATACACAAGCTACCAATAAAGCTATAGACGCAAACTAATATCACATTTCATTCCATCTGTTACTTACAGAAGAAGAGAATCTTTTAAAGTTCTACATAATTCTATGCTCAGTTAAATTCTCTTTAACATGTAAAAGATATTTTAAAAATATGATATGGACATATAGGAATTCAGAAATATACTTCCTCGTGTCCCATTCCTTTAAAAAAAACTTCAATTATATAAAGATATATAAAGGAACTAACGAGTTCTTGGAATGCTTCATATTGACTACTGAGTTCTACTAAATACAGATCTGTAAAGTATCTTTTATTTGCCAGATGTAATTGTCATCTTGGAGGCTTACTGCTGAATAGACTCACCCTTTTCTTTTTGAACTCTGGCTGGCTGGTTAAACTCAGCTGTTCCTGTGCAAACTCCTCTCCAAGCTAACTGCTTCAAACTGTTTTCTCTCAACTTCTGACTGAATTACTCTGCTTGGCCTTAAACTAACTCTGGCCATCTGTCTTCTGACTCCTTCATAGTCTCTTGCACAGTTTTGTCTTTTTGGTTTTGTTTTGTTTCGTTTCCTTTCGTTTGGTTTGGTTTGGTTTGGTTTGGTTTGGTTTGGTTTGGTTTGGTTTGGTTTGGTTTGGTTTTGATTTGATTTTAGTTTTTCGAGACAGGGTTTCTCTGTAGTGCTGGCTGTCCTGGAACTCACTCTGTAGACCAGGCTGGCCTCAAACTCAGAAATCCGCCTGCCTCTGCCTACCAAGTGCTGGGATTAAAGGCATGTGCCACCACTGCCCAGTTTTCTCTCCTCTCTTAAGTCCTCTCTTTTCTGTGCTCTTCTTATGAGAGTTAGGTATATCCTAGTTGTCTGACCTTCAATGAGATGTCACTTTCAAATGTGGCTGCCTTCTTCTACAAACTACTTTACCTACATTGTTTGGGATTAAAGGTTTGTACTAAAGGTGTGATATATTCCAGTCAGAGGGATTAAAGATATGTCATTCCGGCTGGATCACACAGACCTAGAAGCTCTTTAGAAGTGATCCCTTGCCAAAGTAGCCATGTTGCTGGATTAAAATTCCTCTACATAGATCTAAGTAACTAGTATAAATGTCATTGCAAACAAATTCAAATGTCAGAGCAAAGCCTTGAAAGAGAATCTATATAACATAAGTATAATGTTTTAAAATCAACATCCTACTTTATATTAAATAAGGTGAGAATTTGGGGCAATAAGAAGAAAAGAATGTTATCTGTGGAAGAAACTATACTAACGTCAGATTTATTTTTTAATATACCATATGCCCTAGTTAGCCTTAACTGACAACTTGACATAGCAAGAAGAGAAGCTTCAACTGAGCAATGCCTAGATCACGTTGGTATGTCTAAGGAAGATTGTCTCAATTATTAATTGATGTAGAAGGGACCAGGCCACGTGGGCAGTACCGTTCCTCAGGGAGGAGATTCCCAGCCAGCCAAGCATGATCCAGTGGGCAAGCAGCGTTTCTCCATGGTTCAGATTCCTACTCCAACTTCCTGCCCTGACTTCCTTCAGTGATGAATTGTGACCAGAGAGTGTAGGCCAAAAACAAACCTTTTCCTCCCTGAATCGCTTTTGGTCAGGGTGTTTCATTACAGCAACTGAGTGAAACTATAACACCATAGTCAAAAGTATGATTTTATTTGCTATTTTATCATCAATAGAGATAGACATTTCCATTTGTGGATACTGGTAAGTTAATTCAATACACCTGCTAAAAAAACACCAAAAATACCAGGAAAATGGCTGTTGAATCTTTCTTTAAATCCAAGAAGGCCAGAGGAATTGCCACACTAAAGTATAATTGAGAATGAAAAACTGGCCAGAGCAATTGAGCAAAAAGCAGTATTTGTCCTGAGGGGCGTGTCTCTACTAACCAGCACCCCAGTTTAGATCCAGTTCAGTGACTGAACTGGGTGGAAGGATCGGGAAGTATTTCAATTCACCCACAGATGCTTCTTGTATAAAATAGTCCCTTCCGGATAAGAGTGCGCTCCTAAAACACCTTCCTCCCCACCTCACTCTTAACACAAGCACCCTGAGATACCAATAGGAGAGCTAGCTGTTCATCAGAACCATGGGGAGACGATGAAACTAAAAATACGTCTGAGAAACTGTAAGCACACAAGCAGCCATCAAATAGATTTGTAGCTTTGTGAGGGACAAAAAAGGAAAGAAGAAAAAGCCCTCAGGACACGGATTTAACTTACTGTTTCTAGATCAGCAGTCCCCCCAAGGCATGCAATCAAACTAACCATGAGCCCTCTGTGAACAGCACACCTGCACAATGCCTCACGGAATCTCTAAACATAATTTATTAGAGCAATATCATCGGTATAATCAACAACAGGAAACCAGAGAGGATGAAAACAGGCAGAAACTGATTCACAGACTTCAGATACACTCAGTTGTTAGACTTCATTAAAAAAAAAAATCAGTGAAGTGGGGCTGGAGAGATGGCTCTGTGGTTAAGAGTTCTTCCAGAGGATTCCAGATCCAATACACAGCACCCACATGGTGATTCAGCACCGCCTGTAATTCTAGTTCCAGGAGATCCAGTGCCCTCTTCTGCCCTCCATGGGTATCAGTCACATATGTATTCATGTAGGCAAATAGTCATACACAAAAATAAAAATAAATACATATTTTCTTTTAAAAAATAATCAATGATGAGGCTCATGGGAGATCAGCTGCCTAGCATGTCCAAAGACCTGGTTTTCATCAACACACATAAAAAGTTCAGCTGCCCTTATTGCATTGTATAAAGACAACCTTTAAAAAAAAATATGTGCAGTAAATCTCTACAACAAAATTATAAACTATTTCAGTTATAAAACATGTCAGCACCCTTTTTTGGTAACAGAATGCCTGGAAACATCTTGAAATAAACAACACTGGATGGTTATAACCACTGACAAGCTTAGCTAAGGGGACAAGTGAGAGAAGACACAGATAAGAATGTAATCATTATGGTTTGTAAATGCTCGACCTAGGGAGTGGCACTATTAGAAGGTGTGGCCCTGCTGGAGTAGGCGTGTCACTGTGGGTGTGGGCTTTAAGACTCATTCTAGCTGCCTGGAAGCCAATGTTCTGCTAGCAGCCTTCAGATGAAGATGTAGAACTCTCAGCTCCTCTTGCACCATGTCTGCCTGGATGCTGTCATGTTCCCTCCTTGATTATGGACTGAACCGCTGAACTTGTAAGTCAGCCCCAACTAAATGTTGTCCTTATAAGAGTTGCTTTGGTCACGGTGTCTGTTCACAACAGTAAAACCCTAACTAGGACAGCAGTGCAGCCTTTCAATTGTAGTGCAGTGTTTCACACAGAGAATAGGGAGAAAAATTAGGAATTGGCGATATTTGAAAAGATAGTGGTGGAATATTGGTGAAAGTCACCAATAGACACATTTAAGAGTCCAAACTTTCCTGATAGCAATGAAAAGCATGCGTATATATCCATGCCTGTGATACATAAACTGAAGAACAGGGGAGGGAGGTACACAGACCACCAACTTCTTAGCTATAACAATGGTACCCAGGCCAAAAGGGTATCATCAATGTACCGAAAACAAACAACTACCAGTTAAGAATTCAACTTCTGGCCAAAAGAAAAGAGAAAGTATGAACTTCTTTCTTTAAAAAAATAAAATAAAAATGGCAGCTTACCCTGGCTCTGTTGCCTGCCTGTGGATCCTGCTCCCCTAACTGGGCTTCCTTGTCTGGCCTCAGTGGGAGAAGATGTATCTAGTCCTGCAGTGACTTGAGATGTCAGGATGGGTTGGTTCTCAGGGGGAACCTGACCCTTGTCGGAGAGGGATGGAAGGGAGGGGAGGGACTGGGGGAGGGACTGGGGGAGGGAAGACTGCATTTGGGATGTAAAGTGAATAAATAAATTAATTAATGGGGAAATGAGGCTGAAATGAGATTTTCAGACAAAGGCGTCTAAGAAAACACTCTGAGCACATCCGAACAACAGCAACCCCAGAGGATGTCTTTCACAAAAGAAGACTAAGAACACAGTAAGTGTTGGAAGTAGATCTAAATGCTGCTTACATAAAACAGCAGCATATAAATGCCTGGAGGGATGAAGATAAAGGAGGAATTAAAACATGCAGCAACAAGAAGCAGGTGTTTTCCCAGCATGTACAAAGCCTTGGGCTTGGTCCCAGCACCGCATAACCTAGGCACAGTGGCTGGTACATGCCTTAATCCCAGAACTCAAAAAGTAGAAGCAGGAGATAAGGAGGTTACAGTCCTCCTCAGCTGTGTAAGTGAGTACCAGGCAAGCCTCAGGTAGCGGAGACCCTGTCTAAAACTAAGAAGGAAAATGATAATAATATACAATACTAGTCACGTGTCCACTTACATATTACCAGTCTCACAAAAGTCTTTCCTCACCTAGTAACCTAGTTGCCATCTTTGTTTTCGTAAGTATACTTCATGATGTTCCCACGGGAGAATCACTTACCCACCTCTCAATGCGTTTCTCAGAATTCAGAAAGGTGAACAAGCCTACACCAGCAAGGAGGGAAGAAAATAAAACAATCCCGGCTTCTTGAATCAGCAGAACACTAGAGACACCGACCAACCTTAGACTTCAATAAGATAACTGCACATACAGAAACTTCACAGATAACCACCAAATGGACAAAGAAAACATCTCCCAACAGGCAAAGAGATGAAAGAAATGATTATTTTAAATACCCCGTACCTCCAACCAAGTGTAAGCAAGCAACATAAAAGATGCTTACGACTGAAAGAACAAATGAAGGCCACAAACTAAGGAAGCAGATTTAAATACAAGCATACTGGTAATTACATTAAATCTAAGTGTTCAACCAGAAAGATAAAGACAGTCATGCTTGATTTAAAAAAAAAAAATAAGACCAACAACATGATCCTGGCAAGAAGCACATGAAAGCCCTGAGGTTATAAAAACATTGAAAGTGAAAACGACATTTATATTGATGGTTACTTAATAATTATTCAATAATCTGGGCGTGTGCAGCTTATCACCATTTTTCTTTATTTATTTTAAAAACATTATTTTATATATGGCATTATAGTTTATATATTAAACAACACTATAATAGAATGACTTTATATATTTTTAAACAGAAGGAAAAAAACAAATAAAAATTTGGGGGTTACAAATCCCTCTTCCCCAAACTATTTTAATTGGTTTTTTTTGAATGGGTCATTTTTTAAAACATACTCAGTGACTATTCATGTCTAATTCATACTGTACTAGTGGTCAATAGAATTAAAAAGAAAGCCCAGCTTTCACAGTTACTGCATCAAAGGAAGAAAACATGTGTGATGGTTTATATATGCTCAGCCCGGGGAGTGTCACTAGTAGAAGAGGTGGCCCTGTTGGAGTAGGTGTGTCGCTGTGGATGTGGGCTTGAAGATCCTCATCATAGCCCCATAGAAGTGAGTATTCTGCTAGCAGCCTTCAGATGAAGATGCAGAACTCTCAGCTCCTCTTGCAGCTTGCCTGCCTGGATGCTGCCATGTTCCCACCTTGATGATAATGGACTGAATCTCTGAACCTGTAAGCCAGCCCCAATTAAATGATGTCATTTATAAGACTTGCTTTTGGTCATAGTGTCTGTTCACAGAAGTAAAACCCTAACAAAGACAACATGTTTGACTCTTTGAGAATGTTAAAAGGAAGGAAGGTAGAAAGGAAGGAAGGGAGGGAGGGAGGGAAGGAGGGAGGGAAGGAGGGAGGACTTTTGATGCGTTAATACCCAGAAAACTGAATTACCACCAAGAAAAAAAACAAAGATAAACAAAAAAAAAAAAACAACCCCAGCCATGATGGAGTTGAAACTAGAAAACAAAATTAGCTTTTTATCTTCTCATGAGTCATGTGTTCCTTTGTCTAGGTAGATTCCTTCCTTCTTTTCGCCCAATACTACCCTCTCTTAGTCTCCTTTTAAATAAAATAAATAAATTAAATAAATTAAATAAAATAAAGTTAACATTTTGCATACTGGCAGCATACAAATGGTATATTGATATGTATTTACATTTTTAAATTGTTAATAAACTAATTAATGAGTGTGTGACCTCATATACTTATCTTCCGAGTTAAGATCCACTTACAATCTCTCAGAATTTTCAGGTGTAAAATATGTTTTTATCATGTGTTCTCCATCACAATAAAACATTCTAAAAGTATATTGTTTAAGTATTCCTAATATTCAAAAGCAGCCAGTAACATCATTTAAAATAGGTATGTCTGCTAAGTCACTGGAGACTATAAATGGATATAAACACTCTGCACAGCCTAAGATAGGAAACAAAAATTCGGGGAAGGGGAAAATGGAAAGTGGAAAACAGCAAGAGGCAAACCAAAAAACACATAAATCAATCATGAAATAAGTATAAGGATTTAACTGCCCCATTAAAATAAAAATATCCTCCAATTCTGCTACAAATTCAAATTCCCTGATATATTGACAAACAACAAATAGACATAAAAGAAAATAGTAGGGAGAGTGGCAATGAATACACGAATGAATTTGGATTTTTTTTTTCAGCCAAGTATCAAACAACCCCCCAGAAGCGGCTGTGTTGCCTTCTGCAAAGTATTTATTCCAAGCGTGTAACACTCAATAAAATACAAAATGTCGCTTTCTATTTATAAAAGTTACAATTCACAATGAAAATATAATACTCATAAATTTTTATGTCTCAAATAATTCAGCAAATGAAGGGGAAAAAAATTGGTTGCAACCATACAGAAAAATTGGTAGATGCAAGGATTGCAGAATACTAAAACGCCCACTCCTACATCAAGAAAAGAGACAACGAACACAGACACAGACGGTGTGAATGGTAAAGTGATGGGCTAAATGAATAGAAGCGCATCAGATGATGTACCTTACGGTCTCTAAAGCACCTCTGCATACATCCGTGAAATGATCACAGGGGCTGAGGCCGGGCTGCAAAGGAGACTTTGTGAATACATTCCATGTGTAAGCAACATTTTCTGACCATACAGTACGACTAGCAATTAACAACAAATACATTTATGTTCAAAAACCTGAAAACACCTTCATAACTAAATAGCCCAAGGACAAAAAAGTTAGCATACAAAGCTACACGGTTGCACCCATCAAGCAGTGTTTGGATCACTGAAAATCTGAACTGACTTAAAACTCAACAGCAGCAGTACGGTGAAAATATAGTCCCTTTACCACACAGTTGATAGGAAGTGGGGTTATTTGAGATTTATTTTACTTTTGTGTATGTCTCTCTCTGTGTGTGCCACACGTGCAGGTGCCTGCAGAGGCTGAAAGAGGGCATCAGATCCCCCTCAGCTGGAGGTAGTTACAGGTAAGTGTAGGCAGCCCATTGTAAGTGTTAGGAAACAAGTTCAAGTCCCCCGTGAGAACAGCCAGCACTCAGCTAAGACATTTCTTCAACCCCATCTATAAAGCTGATATACGATCTCATTAGCTAGCCCAGGTTTGTCTTGAACTCACAATCCTGTCTCTGTTTCCCTAGTGCAATGAATACACACATAGGCTATTATATGATTGAGTGCCAAAAACCAGAATCTATACAGAAAGGTGTATATGTTCAGTTGGGTTTGAGCTTGTGTGTGAGTTTCTATGTCTTATGTGTTCATATTTTTATAGCTGCTTTTATCTTATTTTTATCTCCCTCTTTGTTTACAGTAGGCTTGTGCTTTTTAATACTTAGTATGTCTTTATGTCTTTAAGTGCACTCATTTTAAAACCATCTTCAAAGGCAGATATGGTGCTCCAAGGAAGCCTGGAATCCCAGCATGTAGGTAAAGGGAGCAAGAGAGATTGCCAGCCTGAGAAACACAGTAAGACTGTGTCTCGAAAAAACAAGCCCAAGGACAACAAGGAAACAGTTTCACGTGGCTTCACAGCTCACATTTAACTGGAAATGAACTTGTGGAGAACACCTCATTGTTGTTGGCCATTCTATCTGGGTCTTGTTGCATTTAAAGGTTTTGTTTATGGGCTCTGCCCCAGAAGCTTCTCTTCCTCTCTCTCCTGCTCACTTAATCACTCACCCTCATTCTTGCTCTCTCAGTCTCTCTCTCTTCCACTCAAAATGGTTTGGTTGTTTACCAGCCAGCATCCAAGGTCCCCAAAACAGAATCTACCCAGTAGTGATCACTGACATGAAGAAATACAAGGGACTATTTTCACCTTAACTCCAAAATGGGGGTATAAAAACTGAGTTTACCACATAGGGCTATAATAATTAAATCTGTTAATTAAATACAAGCAAGAAACTTAAAATAGTGTCTGACCAAGGGCAAGTACCCAGTTTGTGCTTGCTCTAATTCCAGGGATCCAGCACCTTTCCCAGACAGGAAACCCCTACCCCAGCCCTTATTTCAAACAGCAGACCAAACACTAGTCCACTTTCTTAAGTGGAAACATTTCATCTTCCTTTAACCCCACAAGATAACAACTCCAAGCTCCCTGGACCTGCCCTAGTTCTGGATCCCAATGGTCCCTCATCACTCTGTGACCATTTTGTGTCTGTTCAGATACTATTTCTAGCCACAGAGGTGGCATCTTACATTTGATCTTGGCTAGTCTTTCCTGTTTTCTCATTTCTATTTATCACTGAAGAAGATAGTTAACCATGTGGTTTCTCGTGAGACACACACACACACAACGTGTCACTGCTCTGATATTGGTCCCTTTGAGCTATGTTGCACCCCATCCTTAAGTGGAAACTTAAGAGTTCTTTGAAAAGTGTTGGAAGGTGTTTTGCTGGGGCAAACATGTGAAGGAGTGTTTTCCTGAAGCAGACACAAGGGAAAGACTAAGGCAGACTCATGAAGCAGACACAGGAGAGAGGATGTTCTGGTAAAGCAAGCACACGAAAGGACACGTGACGGAGGATTCTTCACTAACATTACCCATGAATTGGTCCACCTTACATTTCATAGTTGAGCTGCATTTGTCAGGACTCCATAAAGAGAAACGCACCAAAAACCTTCTGGTAGTGTGCTGAAGTTTCTTGCCACTTCCACAGACTCAGGCTGATTGCCAGAATGATATCAGCTGCGACAGACACACTGTGCTGAGGCAAGACCTGTGGAGGACATGTGACGTTTGGAAAGATATAAATAGGACTCAACAGATAGTGTTGGAGGCTGAGCTTGGCTTCTTATAGAGCCAGCTGTACAACACTTGTTGATCTCTAGTCCCTGCTGACTTGTGCCGAGGCTGAGGCCTAGCTGTCTCTGGTAGGTAGTGCCGCTGATGCTGACTCCTGTTTGCTATCCCAACTCTACCAGACCAGAATGCTGGTGTTGATATATCATCCATGAATTGTTTACAAGTGGATCGAACTGCCAATGCTGACCTGTGCACTGAACTGCCGATTTCCAGACAACACAGACGGGAGTTACTCCAAAGAACCTTTCTAAACAGGTCCACCTACCACCACCATCACCACCACCATCACCACCACATCCTACCCTACCTCTGATACTTTCTTTTTTATTAAGGTGGTGGACTACAAGGGAGGTTGGAGCATTTAAGAACCATCATTAAAAATAGGATTTGAAAATTTTAAAGTTACATCACCCCCAACACCATGTCAGTTCAATGCCCCCCCAACAACAGAATGAATCACCCACAAGACCACCTTGGTCTTCTCTCTAAATTCAGGGGGTTTTTTAAGCTGCCAGATTTGGCTCCACTAGATGATACTGATCCAACACAGCCCAGCTAATTAGACAGATTTCATCCTGAAGAAAAGGTCATTTCTGGCTGCATCCCGGCCTCCTTTGCCTTCCTCTCCCACTTCTGTTAGGGTCCTACGCCGGCTCCTTCAAGGAAACCATCCTCATTATCTGTTTGAATCCTCATTGTCTCCACCCCTAGATTCCTCACAAGGGACAAGGAAACGAAAGGAAGAAAGATTTAGATGAATGATCTTAGCAGTTTCTCTCAAATGGTTCACACAGCAAACAACTTGAATGTCTTTCAACAGCTGAACGACAAAACCAATGGTGTCACAAACATACAATGGACCACTACTTGATGACAAAAGAAAGGACTGTTGTACATGGAACAACATGGCAAAACTTACAATAACCATACTCATTGAAAGAAGCTAGACTGTGTACTAGTATATCCCACTTGTATAAAAGTTGAGAGTGACAACTATTTATTAACGATAAAAGGCAGAACATTTATCTACTGCAAATAAAATAGAATATTAAGGGACAGGAAGGGATTACAAAGAAAACACAGGAAACTAGGGAGGGGAGAACGGCCATGAATATATTTATTAACTTAAATGTGATGATGGTTTTGTAGGTACACACGTGTATCAAAACTTAGCAAATTTTAAACTATAAATGTGCATAGTTCCTGCACCTTATTTTTTTAAAGAAAAAATCTAAATGGTGTGGCAGAGAGAGCTTGGTTCTATCTAAGAAAGTTAGGGGGCTAAAGTCTCCTACCATACCTTTACATTGTACCCCCACACCAGCCACTAGGTGGCACCAATTCTGACTGGTACTTTAAACTCCACCTTCCTTGACTGTCCTCAGCTCTAAACGGGATATCTACATCAGCCCCTTCCCTTAGGACTCAGAAATCTTTATAGAAAAGTGGGTGGAGCGACTGTAAGAAGTCAGAGGAAGTTGCTATCTAATAGCAAAAAAAGTTTTGCCAGGCGTGATAGCGCAATTGCAAGTGTGAGCTCACACACGCAGCAGCTGGGACTGCATGCACAGGACGGCACACACGCAAGCTAGCTAAAATCCCATCACGCAGGACAGGAGGGGGGCGCACCTCATGGAATCCCATCCCATCTGAGGGGCTGTTTGGCAATTGGTGGCTTCTTGGGGAGGGACAGTCAGTTTTCCTCAGGAATACAGGACCTGAGAGGTTCCTCATGCTCCAGTAGGGGCTCTACGCTCGTGCACACAGAAGCAGTATTAAATAGACACTGTGAATATTTGAAAACGGCAAGAGCTCATGAAGCTGGGAGGAAAATTCAGCATGGCGGGTGTGGATGAAATTTCAGGGGAGGGAATGGGAGGTAGATTTGACCAAAACACTTTACATATATGTGTGAAATTCTCAAACAATAAATTGCTAAGGTTTTAAAATATGCAAAACAAACACAGACTCTTAAAAATAAATTTACCTTATGGCTTTGGCTTCTTTGCTCACTTATCAACAGATACTGGTAAGAAAAACCCTTGGAGAAAAGAGTCTATTGCTTTTCTGCCCACATGTATTAAGTACCTACAGGAAAGCACGGGATGATTCTCTGGAGTAGAGGGGCACAAGAGAAAGAAATGAAGAAAATGAATACACGCTATCCAAGTGCCCTCATTCGTGGCTGGCAGTCTGGGGCTGGCATTCTGACGCTAAATCAATCGCGTGGTGGAGGTAAGAATGGCAGTGTGCTAGCTGAATTTTTCACCTTTCAAGTAATCAGATGGCAGTCCAGTAGTGTGGTGTTCAAGGGAATACACGGGGCAGAAAGAAGAGCCTCCAGAGTGGAGGCCATTGATGGAGGGGGGTGGTGTCACACAAGACCACAGAGGGATGTTCTTGGGAGGCATCTGATGCTAGAGAGAAAACAGGAAATGGGCCTTCAAGAGGGACTTGAAGTTTTAACAGGAGAAAGGTATGATCAGATACAATACAGGAAATAGACACAGGGGATGGGTTGGGTCTGGATGAGACTGAGCCCAAGCCAAGGACTGGGCGGGTTCACAAGTCATCTGGGACCCGGCTTGCAAAGCACTGACCTCAGGGAAGAAAACTTAGCCATGTGGAAATAGCAAGCAGCGAAGTGTGGCATTCGTCGGATATTTCTGGCATTTTAGTTAAGAATAAGTGACAAATTTTATCCAATAAGCAGAGAATTTGTATACACTTGAAATGTCATCAATTAAGGTTTGGCATCGGGGCACGGGCTTGTAACTCAAGAATTTGAGAGCTAGATTCAAAATCATTATTCTAGGTCAGCCGGGGCCATATAGAAAAACTCTCTCTCCCTCTCTCTTTCTCTCTCTGTGTCTCTGTCTCTGTCTCTCTCTCTGTCTCTCTCTCTCTCTCTCTCTCTCTCTCTCTCTCTCTCTCTCTCTCTCTCTCACACACACACACACACACACACACACACACACACCACCATCACCACCACCATCAGTGAGGGAACAAGGAGGAAGAACAGGAAGTACCATGAGATCACAAAGTGAAAAAATCAGGAAAACTAGTAATTATTTTTAAGAAAGTACAAGAAAGGAAAGGATTAAAGGGATCCTAAAAACTCTAACCTTTGGAGGAAGTTTGTGTGTGTGTGTGTGTGTGTGTGTGTGTGTTTCCAAAACAAGATTAAAATTATCTGTGAAAATGGACTAAAGACTAGAGCTGACTCTAGCTGCAAGGTCAGTGGTTCAGCAGGACCAGAAATGGGACATGGAAGCCAAGATTTTGAAATGACAAGCGTTTCTCTTTTACTTAAAGGCAAGACTTAAAAGGCTGAGTCCCCACCAAAAACTAGATGCTTATATAGAGTTTCTTTTTTCATATAGAAAAAGAGAGAAAAGTTTAGAAACTAAAATTCAGAAATAGATATGCCAATTATCAGTTAAACATGGCCGTTTAATCTGTAAATTTATCTCTTTACACCCCCAATACCCCTTACATGAGAACAGGGGATTAAAATATTACAAGCCTACAGGGATAAAGAAGGTAGTCAATGAGAAATGGCACCAGATGATGAATGGTGGGAAGGGAAGGCATTCAAAGACGAAAGAGAGCTGCATACCAAATACACAGGGAGGATGCCAATGTCATCGTAGGATGCAGAACAGGAAGAGCAGGACATGGCTCAAGGATGAAAAATCACCAATCAGAGGAGGAAATCAGGCATCTTAGGACTCTCTTACCCCTTATACAGCCAGCTTTGTATGAGCTGGTGGGTCATCTCCTCCTTCAGGGAGACCAAGCAAGCATTAGAGTAAAGAACAGATGCCCAATTAAATCAGGGCCTTGTGAAGATGGTGGTCCTGGCGTCCTCTTATTGTTTGCTCTGAATTACAATGCTATGCGGACAGATCTCAGGTGGAAAATGGATAAAGAGCCCTATGAAAGTCCTAAGTGCTTGTATTTGTAAATTACAAAATAAGGATGCACACACACAAACACACACACAAAGGCGCACACACACAAAGGCACACTCACACAGAGTGTGTGTGCACACACATGCACACACACAGAGCCACACACACATACACACAGATGTACACACAGATACATGCAGAGGCACACACACACAGGAACCCTCGTTGCCCACTAAAGCACAGTGAGTAAGCACAGCTTATAGGAAGGGTCAACCAAGGATGCCAAGACCTTGGAAGAACTCTTCCAGAATGAAGAAGGAGAGCTGGTAAATCAGGATAGGAGGTGGGGTGGGGACAGTGAAGAGACTGAAAACTAACTCTAACATTTATAGAGGAATAAGAGTAGATTATATGCATGACACAAGTGCAGACAAAAATAGGTTGCTATAAAAAGGAACACTCAGGGAATAATAAAAAGGTCATAAAATTTAAAAATATACATACAGAATAACTGAGATAAAAGAAAATCAATAGACTACTTGAGAAAGTTGGAGAAATGTCACGGAAGGCAGAAGCAGAGACCCAGGCAAGGAGAGCAGGCAGAAGAGATGGGATCAGAAGGTTCAACAACGAAATATCCAAGGGGGAGAAGTCAAGAGAAAATGACTGTTTAAATAGTATTTAAATTCTCCAAAATGGAGAACTGGAGTTTCCAGGATAAGACACCTGCATGAAGGTTTTTTTTTACTACTATAGCAACTGAACACCCACCCATGTAGGGAATAGGCCTCATGACCCTTCACTGGAACCACTAGAACACAACAGAAAGATGTCTCCTCAGATGTGAGGGGTAATTATTTCAGCCAAGAATTTAGGCAAATCATCAGGTTTGAAATAAAAAAAATAAGACCATCAAGAAAATTCCAGAAAGCACATGTAAATGGCTGACTTTTCACAAAACCCTTCCTAAGGGGGAGCTTGCGAACAAGCCCAAAGAGGCTCTGTCAGATTCAGAAAGCAGAGTTTGCACAGGAGGCGAGGGGGTCAAGGGAAGAGCGAGCAAAGGGGACCAGACTGCACAGAATCTGCCACCTGTGCAACTAGCAGATGTGGACTGTCTGGATAGAATTGGTGATACGTGACAGACAACTAAGAAAACAAACCTACAATCAGGGCCCTGCAAGATAGCTCAGCTAATATAGACGTATGCCCACAAACCTGAAAACATGGAAAAAGAGAACTTGTTCCTGAAAGCTGTCCTCTGACCTGCACATGGGCACAAGGGTCCCTGTGCAGGTACACATGCACACACACACATACACACACACACACACACACACAAAGGTGGTAATAATAAAAAAATAAAATATAAAATAAATATAAGATAAAATATATATAATATATATTTAATAAATATAAAATATAAAATAAATATAAAGCACAATCATCATACCTTTTAAAAATTTATTTATTGTTATTTATTCAATATCCCGTTCACTGCCCCCATCCCGGTCACCTACAGTCCTTCCCCCATCCCCTCCCCTTTCCTCTGACCAGGTAGGAACCCTCCAGGGTATCACCCCACCCTGACAATCAAGTCTCTGTGGGGGCTAGGTGCATCCTCTTCCACTGAGCCCAGACAAGGCAGCCCAGCTAGAGGAATATACCCCATGGAGAGGCAACAGCTTTTGGGATAGCCCCCACTCCAGTTGTTTGGGACCCACATGAAGACCCTATTCTTACTCTCTTCTATCTCTGACCCCAATTTTGTAATTGGCTGCAAGGTGTCCATACTTACTTCTGTCACTGCTACTTAAGCACTGTCTAAAAGGAAAAGGCATCCCCAGTCTTGCTGCAGAGACTTCCAGAAACATAACACAGGCTTTGCATACCATGATTCTCACAAATAAGTAATCCCAAGCAACAAATTAAAATTACCACAAAAAGCATGGCACAGATAAATGCCAGCTTCCTTTTAAAAGTATTACACCAAACTCAGTGATGGGATAGAACCCCAGCAGGGTTTCCCCTCCAAGGCTCAGGAGTCATCATGGAAGAAGGGGTAAAGAATGGAAGACCCAGAGGAAGGGGAGACATGTTACAAAGGGACACCTGCTGGACATAAGGTGGCCATTGCAGTCAAGAACTCAATACAGATTTGGTATTGGATAAGATCTGCATTTCGTCTTGCAAAATGGAAGGGCTCAAGAGGCCCCACCCCTCCCTGAGGGAGGAATGACAGTTTATGACATCGGAAAGGAGTGTCACTTCCTTCAGTGAGGTAGCCACTGATGAGTTTCTGATGCTCCAGTAACTAACACGCCGCCCACGCCCATGGAAGAAATTTTGATTAAACTCCCGGTTACACGTACAAAAAAGATACAGAAGCTGAAGAAGAAACAGTTGGGAAGAAGAGTTTCCATGGGACACGGGTAAGAGAAGGTCATGGGGTGAAAATAACTGAAATTAACTACATATGTATATGAAATTATCAGAAAGTAAAATATATAATTAAAATACGCATCATACAAACAGAATAAGAGGTTCTCATGCGTGCTAGCAAATGCTCTACACACGAGCCTCATCCCCAGCCCTCTCCTCATCAGAACCAGAGTCAATGTTATATTATTATCACAGATAATTGAAGCCTTGAATTATAATTTCTTTTGGACAAATAGGTGAGGTTTTTTGTTTGTGTTTTGCTGTTGTTTTAGTTGCTCTGCACCAGTCCAACAATTCAAGAATAACAGGAGATGAACAAAAAAACTTCAAAATCATATCATTAAAAAAAAAAAAACTACAAAACACCCAAGACTCACAACCAGCTTTTTGACTTTTTAGTTTGAGTGGAGCGATGTGCCCAGCGTTCCCAGATGTGCAGTGTCCCGTGGACTCCTCAAGGGCAGACTCAATGAGGATTTTGAGTTGGAACTCATCTCCACTCCTGTGTTACAGTCACATGACAATCTCATAACACCTACTGTCAATTCCAGTAACAAGCCAAATATGTTTGATCCATTTTGAAATCACAGTCAGCAAGCCAATTTCTTACTGGCAAGTTTGTAGTTCGACAGAGCCACACACCCATCAAAGAGAAGGAATTTGAGCACTGCCATCAATTTCATCGATGACTACGACTAAATAGATACACAAAGTATGAGGTACTGTTTGGCCAATGCAAACAAGTCCATCAGGTATCCCACTGTCTGCGTGGACCTAGGTGAGAGTCAATTCACTTTGCCTTGGGTTTAAGAGAATAACAGTCCAAGTGATGCCTGAAGACTTTTTCAGAGAAGCCATCCTCTCTAGGAGGATGGTAATGAGAACATCCAGTCTTTCGGCTTACCATGTATCACTTGTACACAAAGTAGCCACCAGTGTCTCAGAGGAGGGACCCCGTGATCTGAACTGACTTCTGGCCACCTTCAGGATATACCCAGTCGCCCCTTGTCAGGCCCTCATCTAAGCCATCACTGTATCTGGGCACTTTGCCCCTTTCAGCTTGAGGCTAGGCTTTCAGTGGCTCGGCTGTGGGGAGAGCTGCCTCAAGTTGCCCAGGAGAGCTACAGTCCTCAGCAAGAATAAGAAGTTACAGTCAGCATGGCCTCAAGCTGAGATTTTAAAGTGGGCTACATAAAGAGGGGGGCATGTGACCCTCCCCCCAGAGCACTCAGCTGAGCTTGTCCAGGCCATGGCCATCCCCTACTGCTTTTCTTTCATAAGATGTTCCTTTGTCTTTTCCTAGCCAAGTAATGGCTGAAGGAAATTACTTAAGACTTTACTTGAACCGTCACAAGACTGTTTTGATTCGGAATATTCAATATTTGACTTAAAAGTCACCTTTCTGGAATAAAAAATTGTCCCTGGGATTTTTTTTTCTCTGAAAGCAATTTTAAAAACAAAAAACTCATTTGGCTTACGTGAACAGTAAAAGCCAAGGTCACAGCTCTCAAAAGGGTTTCTACAAAAACAAAGATTGGCTCAACCATGTTAAAGCAATTTGAACAACACTGCACGTCCATGTTTCTCTTTGAAGCCAAGCTCACTATCCTAAGCTGCTCCTACACCTCAGTACAATGCCTTTGATTAAATACCTTCAAGGCTGAGCTTTCTGCTTTCAAGACCTGAACCTTGTGGTGGTTGTTTGGTTTTATCTCTGGCGTCTTCTGCACCTTTTATATAGATATATACGTATGTATGCAGTGAGTGTGTGTATCTATGTTGACATGTGTATAGAGGTATGTGTAGGTGCACGTGAAGGCTTAAGGTTGATATTAAACATCTTTCTTGATCTCTCTTCATCTTATATATTGAGACAGAGTTTCTCACTGAACTTGGAGCTCCATGGTTAGGCTGTGCGGTTAGCCAGCTTGCTCAGGGGATTCCCTGTCTCTTCCTGTACACCATAATTATAGACAGACTGCTATGCCCAGTATGGTAGTTTAAATGAGAATGGCCCCATAGGCTTGTATATTTGAACATTTTGTCCTCACTTGGTGGAACTGTTTGGGCAGAATTAAGGGGTGTGGCCTTGTTAGAGAAGGTGTGGTTCTATTGGATAAGGTATATTGCTGGGAGTGGGCTTTGAGGCTTCAAAATCCAATCTGTAGATCAGGGCATAAGCTCTTAGCTACTGTTCCAGCAACATGTCTGTCTGCCTGCTGCCATGCTTCCAACCATAATGATCATGGTCTGACCTTCTGACATTGTAAACCAGCCCCTAATTAAATGTTTGCTTTCATAAGTTGCCTTGGTCAAGGTGTCTCTTCACAGGAATAGAAAAGTAGCTAAGACTCAGTGGGGCATCCCAGCTCCAGTCTTCACTGAGCCGTCTCCCCAACCCTACCCTGTGTTTTTGTTAGGAGGTAGAGGTGGGCTCAAACTAGGATCACATCCACTGCAAGGTTAAATTAAAGTATCTCAACATATTTATCCAAGACTACAGAATCACATGAGAAGTGGCCACACAGAGCTAAAACAAGCACAGCAAAAACCAGCCTGGTTTCCTTTGCCTTCCTATTTCTTTAATGAGCAATGAATGACATGAAAACACTCAAACTAAGGCCTTGTAAGACATGAATGGCTTTTCTCTCGCTTCCTTTCAGCTACTATGATGTATTTTTCTGACAGTCTGTGCCTATTAGCAAGTTGTCTCTCCATTGCACATCTGCCCTTCTAAATTCTACTGTGTAATGGGACGGAGGCCCTGTGAAGCACATCTCTGCTCTGCCAGATGTGGAACACTGTCCTCCGGGAGTGACTTGGCTGTTGCCATCTTGAAATCAGAACAGCTGTAAATATCCTCATGAGATTCTCGCACAATCAAACCTATTAGCGTCCCCTCGTGGAAGGGGGTGTGTGGAAGGTCATTAGACCTTCATGTGAGATTCCAACCACTCTGTCTCATCTGCATGCCACAGCTGCACAAATCCTGCCTAGATATATGTGACATCCTGAGGTGACTTCATAGGCGTCAGAGGTTTAAACAAAGGGGCTCCAGTATGAAGTTTTCGTTAGGTCATCCTCAATACTGAGATGGGCTTTTGGGTGATGCAGGTGTTGGAACTCACTCATGTAGCAGTAAACAAGCCAAACAAACTCTGGCTTCACCAAGCTACCTGAGCAGGATTGTCTCTTCGGCCTGTCGTTGGTGCCTTGTCTGGGGGAAACAGATGTTTGCCCTCATCTCCCCAGGGAAAGCTAAATGATGCCATCTAGCACCTGTTAGGTCTGCCAACAGAGAGAGCTAGAGGGACTCTGGAAGGTGGAAGAAGGCAAGATCCTTCCTGTCCCTTTCCAGTTCTTTTTAGAGTTACCCCAGGGGCAAACCTCTCAAGGGAAACCAACAGCTGGTTACAGTAAGAGCCAGTTCCACTTCTCAACTTTTTCCATGTTCCCCAAATCGGCCTCATGACAATGCTGAAAGGTACCACAGCCACTGGCCACTGCCACTCAGGCACAGCTGCTTTCCCAGAAGTCTGATCTCAAGATTCTCAAGGCAGAGGCTCTTCTTATGAACTCTTAGAGAAGTGGGTTTTAACCTGTGGGTCTTGACCCCTTGGTGGTTGGCGGGAGGTATCAAACAACCCTTTCACAGGGGTTGCATATCAGATATCCCACATATCAGATATTTACACTAAGATCCAGAACAGCAGCAAAATTACCATTATGAAGAAGCAAGGGTTTTATGGTTAGAGCTCACCACAACATGAGGAACTGTATTCAAGGGTCACAGCATTGGGAAGGTTGGAGAGCCACTGTCCTAAATTACTAGCATCAGGCAGCCAGAGTCCCCTCCTCCAGAAACCTGAGTCTCAAACTGCCAAATATTCCTAAAGGTTCTGGGTTCAGAGAGCCTCAACCACTTCCTTTGTTTCCCCAGGCCTGGGATGCTACTCCACATAATTACTGCCTCTGTGTTACTCCAGCATTCCCTTATCTTTTCAGTCCATTAACAGAACACACGTATGATTAATTCCTGCATCTACCACTCAACGTAGAAATAACTGTAGTTACACTTTCCCGGCTCAACTCTGCCCTAAAAACTGCTGGTTCCCAGGCTCACCCTCACCAAGTGTTATGTCATTCATATTTCCTAGGGTTGAGGTGAGAATCAATGAAAGACAGCAGAAAAACTATTTCAGTCAAACCAAAGACACTGGTAAAGAAGTAACTGACCACATGCTAATGCCTAGCTGAGGAACTGGCTGAGGAACTAGCAGAGGCCAGGGAGGAATGATGCTTAGTGGTTTGCTCAATCTGCTTTTTTATACAACTCAGGACCATCTGCCTAGGGATGGTGGGCTGACTGGACCTTCTCACATAAATCATTAATCAAAAAATGTCCCCACAGACTTGCCTATGGGCCAGGAAGGTGGTGCCATTTCTCAGTTTCTTAAGGTTCCTCTTCCCAGATTACACTTGCTTGTGTCAAGTTGGCAAGGAACTAACTGGGATGCCCTATAAAAGGCACTCAAGGATGGAAAAAGACAGGTCCTGAGGTTTGTTGGTCATGAGCCCAGCTGACTTGGTAAGTCCCAGGACAGTGAGATACCCTGTCTTAATACATGCACACACGCACACACGCACAGGCACACACACACTCTCACACACAGAGACACACAGACACATGCATGCACGCACACACACCCACTCAGGCACATGCACATACACACAGACACATGCACACAGTCACACACACACACATGCACGCACGCATGCACAGATACACAGAGAGCGGGGGGTGGGGAACATTCAGCTAACAACTCCTGAATTACTGGGAATCATTCATAAGCGTAGAACGGTCCAGCTTTCCACTTTCCTTCTTGGGACACCTTTGCCCCCACACATATGCATCTATCTTCCCCAGAAGCCCTGACTTGTTGACCTCAGAATGAGGTAAATTTGTGAAGGCTGCAGTTATAACCGCCCAGCAGGCGTGCCTTCTGACTAAAATGAAATGAAATGCAACATTTCTGGAAAAGCCAATTATTTCCAACCTGTTCCATTAGAGCCAAGCATGCTAAATGAGCATGTAACATATTGACTTCTGTGCCCTGTGGCATCTGGGGGCCGTAAATGCTCTGCTTATCATAATACTCATCTCCATAGCTCTTGCAAATCAGGACCCTCCCTGGGAAGAGCATCCATGGCCCGTTCATAACTCAAGATGGGAAGGAGACAGGCTGCCTAATTGGGGGGGGGGGGGGGCGGGGCACTGATCCCTCCTGCCCTCACACTGCTACACACATGGCTGGACCTGCTGCATGCAGCCACGTGACCTGGAGTCAGGGTTCTCTCCACCTGCATCTAAACAGATGGCAACTGTCCCATGCAGCAAGCCGTTCTCTGAGAGAAGGAAATCAGGCTGCCACCAGGACTGCTTCAGGCAGGGAGAGAGCCCGAGGAATCCCAATGAAGGAGTGGAAAGACTAGTTAGTGCACTGAAGTCAGGCCAACCTGCGTTTGAAGCTACACTCTGTCTTGCTAAGATGCTGGATGACTTCTCTAACTTCCTCGCGTTGCCCCTGCCCCCACTTCACACCATTCTTTCCCTCCCTTTCCTCTCCTCCAAGCACAGATTCAAAGGGAATGCGAGCCTCCTGAACTCTGCTGCTGTCACAGTTCTCTCTGTTCCCACCCAGTTTCTTCCACTTCCCATTGCTGGTTGGCTGAATCCTAAAGGACCTGCTCCTAATGACTGCCTAGAGGCAGAGGCGTGGCTTTGTGGAGATCCGGCAGGGAAAGCCCTGGGCATCCAGCAGAGGTGTGCCCTCAACCCTCCTCTCCCACGTGAGCTTTCACACAGGTGTGGCACTGTGGGATTCGCCAGGAAAGCTGCATAATTAGTTAGAAAGCATCCCGTCTGATTGTCCCTTTCTCTGCGAGTGCAATCTCTCCTGACAGCTTTGCCCCACTGAATGCCTCCTAATTCTGTCGGAATGCATTTTAATTATCGCCGCTTCTTATGTTGGTGAGCCTTTGCTGGAGTTTTTGATTTGTGATGGAAAATAGGGAAGCCATAAAGTATTTTGGTGACAGCTCCCTGATTAGGCAGCATAGCAGCAAAACAAGTTGTCACAATAAAACTGATTAATCAAGTTGTCAGAGTAAAACAAATTAATGCTACAAAAACCTTTGCTAGAAATTACCTCCGTATCTGGGAGTCTTTGACGGATGGATTCCTTCCATTGGCAGAGACCTGTATCTCATGAGCTACCCTTGCAAATCTGTGCTTGGGATTTGAGGTGGTCCAGATGCCCTGTAGCGAGGGAGCAACGGAGACCCCAGGGACCTAGTTACAGAGCAGCTACTGACTTGATGTCTAGAGATGCACTGTTCCTGCCTAACTGATTTGGAGACTATTAGTACCTGCAACATAATTCAATGGCCATTAAATTTTAATGTGAAATAAATATAAAAGCCATCTACCTGCACTCCTATCAAGAAGCCTGGATTTCATTGTCAACTATTAAGATATTTAATCTTAATGTTCTGGTTAGAAGGACACTGTGAAACTCTTCTTATGCATCTTTCTGTCTCAAGGAGAGATTTTACCCATTGTGGAGACGACAGTGATAGTCTTTTCTGCTACTACAGTTTATCGTAATACAGAGGATGACATCTGGCTATGCAGAATTCCACCCCACTGTGTCAACTGGTGGCAGCATGACTTTCTTGAGAAACCCACATCCATGTGCTCCCCCCCCAAAAAAAGCACAGTGTTTTGTAGCTCAGGCTAGCTTAAACTTACACTGTAGCCAATGATGACCCTGGATCTACCCTGGCCTGCCTATACTTCCTGAATGCTGTGATTACCACTATGTACTATCACATGACCTTTATGTGGTACTAGGGATCAAGCCCATGGTTTTAGGAAGCTGCTAATGAAACTATACTCCCCCCCCCAGCTCCTAGTGCCAGTTGAGGGGAGTCCCACAGTAATCTCAGCCTTCTCAAATTACCTCCACTTTAGAAGAGAAGGGGCTAACACAGAAAGCCTAGGAACTACCACAATGGAGCGGAAAGATATTTGTTGTGAAAGACCAGATCTTTTGGGTTCAGACTCCAACTTAGGAGACCTGACCTAAGGTTGAATTAGAGTTAACTAACAGGCCGGTACCTAGCACCAGTTTCCAGGTTATACTCCCCCACCCCCAACAAAACCTGCATCTAACACCAGTTAACCAACAGACCAACAAGTCTACACCTCCAGGTTACAAGCCTGCCTCTGACACTTCACTTCCTAACAACCACCAAAAACAAAAGTTAAGTTTATTTATGGTTTGGCTCCTAGCACCAGTCAATCATGTTAAAGGCCATAATGACCCCCCAATCAGATATATGCCAAGCTAGATACCCCTTTCTTGCTTCTATAAATGCTTGCCTAAAATTGGGCTCAAGGCTCTAGAGTCAGAGACAGTGGGGTGACCCAAGCTCGACCTTGAATAAAGAGACCCTAGTGCAATTGCATTGGAATCGGCTCCTTGGTGGCCTTTTGAGGTTCAAGAATGCTCCCTGGAGCAACAGTTGCAGAGAAATCAGAGTCCAATGGTGGGGTTCGAGTTTTAAAAGCACTGAGTATACTCAGCTCCTCCTCTGACACCACTCTTGAGAACTAGGCTACGGCCACAGTGCTCTTGAGGGCAGAAATCTAAATATCGGAGGGAAGGAGTGGTACAGAGTGGGTGGAGGTGCCATTATGATTAAATCTATCCCAAAATAAAACCCTCAGGTCCTACTTTGTTCTTTCAGCTTTCTAAAGAACAAACAGCTGGGAGCTATACAGATGTGCAGTGAAGAAATTCAATAAGTGAATAACAAGTCCAAACAGGACAACTGCCAAATCTCAAATGTTCAGGTCATTCTAAGCAATGTCCTGTTTTGGGGGGTTGGGGAGAGTGAAGGCATGAAGTTTTAAATCCTCAGGAAAATGAATGCTTCATCTGCCTCTGCAGTGGTGTGCAAAGTAATCCAGAACCCACAGAGCCCTGAAAGAATGTTTGGAAACTGGAAAGCACAAGGTTAACCCAAACCTAATTTCAGAATTAAATCAAGCTCACCTCATCCTTCAGAGAGGAGGCAGAAGCACGGATAAGGAAGGAGCAAGGTGTAAGGGAACTGAAAATAACTCTGCTCTGTGCATCTCAATCTGCTGCCCCCCCCAGATCACTTCAGTTGGTCCTCCTCAGTAGAACCCCAAGATCCAGACACAGTGGTTGTCATCATCTCCACTTTATGGCCAGGAGACAGATCCTTAGTGACCAACAACTTTGCACCAGAGAAAGACATCTTTTGTGGCATCGGGAGCCTCCCCAAGCCACCTGGGCAGGAAAGCTCTCAAGTCTCATCTTTCCGGTAATGAAGTCTGTCTCGTGCCACCTGAGACCCTAAGCAAAAGCCAGCAGCAGCAACAAGTCCATAGACTGGCAGCTCCAGCATCAACTGTGGGTGATGCCCTCAGGTAGCCTGGACAGCTGACACCACTGAATCCCACTTGCCCAGTTCTACCTCTCCATGTTCAGCTCTTACCAAACCGTGGCTCTCAGTCTCCATCCTCACTCCCTGAACCTTTTCAGCATTTTCCCTTCTACAGTCACCCTCTGAGCCTTTGTTCCATCATAAGAACCCAAACCGTCTGATGTCTTCTCATGTCCACAGAGTTTAAATGTGACTTTCCATCATGCAGAGGCACAACCCCACTCTCTTGCTTTCTGAACATGGCCCACTGTTCCAGGTCTCCTGCCTCTGGCTACAGTGCTTATCCTGGCTCTAATTCTACCTGTAAGCACCAATTCCTTTGTCAAGATAGATACCTTTTCCGGGTACCCCTTCTGTCATGACTGTGCCCTACACAGATTTCTCCTTTTTAATCTTTGTAAACAGTTATACCATTACATGTTAATTATGGGTAGTAAATGGTATCATTGTAACTGTTTAATACATGTGTATAACATAGTTTGATCATATTCACCCTTCATTTCCCTCTTAGACAAGACCCACTGTTCATGGTCTCTTTTCTTTCCCCTAATAATTTCTCTTCTACTTTCATGTCTTTTGTTTTTTCTGTATTCCACAGATATGAGAAAATGTGACATCTGTCTTCCTGAGTCTGGTTTATTTTGTTTAACATGATGGTTTCTGGTTCATCCATTTTCCTGCAAATGTCATGACCTGTGTAGATTTATTTGAGAAACAAACTCAACACTCCATCACGTCATTCGCTAATGAGTCTCTTCTCCAGAATGCAGAGACAGTATCCTATCCATCACTGTGCCCCCTAGCAGTGCCCAACATATAATACATGTATGATCAATACTCACTGAATAATATGAGCAGAGGTGAATGGATGGATGTGATAAAGCAGGGGTCTCATGAAAACCTTCCCATGAAGACTCAATGGTCTTTCCATCACTGAGATACCAGAGGCTTTGGGGAGAACAGTCAAGCAAGAAGACACTTCTGCTGTCCTTCCCCAGACATTCACCAGCCTCTGCTGAGCTGGGTCAATGGCCTAAAAACATAAGCATAGCCAAAGACGCTGACTCTAGTGCCACTGCCCCTGACTTCTTATGTCACTGCCACATTTCCTCTCCATTGTGGATCTATTCCAGTGTCACCAGATGTTCAGAAAGAGAAGAAATAGTGAGACATTTGGTACCACCTCCTTGTTTTGAAGGTGACTCAGAGAAATGAACTTATACCAGAGCCACAAGCATCTTAGGAGCAGATACTGAAACCTAGTCACCTGCTAACTGGGCCATTGCTCCATCTTCTGTATGAAGGATCTTTCGTGATGTTAGAGGTGAGAGTCCATTATCTCGAATTCATAAGTCCACAGACCTGTACCATACACAATTGTCACAGAATGGAACTGTTTTGGAGTCAGAAAACCTCAGAGTCATAATCACACAGTAACATCTACTTGTCTAGTGATGTGGTACTGGCAAGTTAAGCTTTCCAAGCTTCAGACTCCTCACGTACGTATATCAGGACTTTGATCTTAGTTGACTTATTAGTTAATTCCTCTTGCTGTGGTAAAATACCCTGACAAACACAACTTCAGGTAGGAAGGGTTTCTTCTTGCCTCATAGTCCAAGAAGATACAGTGGCCAAGAAGGCATAGCAACAGGAACTTGAGGGGGCTGGTCATGCTATGTCCACAGTTGGGGAGCAGAAAGCAATGGATACTCACGACTAGGTAACTTTCTCCTTTTGATACAGTTTAGGGTTATCTCTGGAGCCCACTCTAAAGATGCATCTCTCTTCCCCCCCAAATTAACCCCATCATGATAATTCCTCACAGGTATGCTTAGAAGCTTGTCTCTTCAGCAATTCTAGATTCTGTCAAGTTGGTAATCAATATTATCCATCAATAGTTAATGCCAAAGCTTTTGGTAACACTTGGCATGCATTAGACGCTGAATAAATAAGCATCTTAAATCAATTTTGAGCTATGAGAGCAATCACTTTGAAGCTTTCTATCAAAGGAAGATTCAAGTCTTCCTTGACAGCCTTCTGACTGAGTCAGACACTCCAGAACTCTAAGTCTTTTGTTCTAGACTAGAAAGTTCTCCCATATTTTTCTCCAGCTCAAAAACCTCTTCCAGCCAAGCAGTAGTGACACGTGCCTTTAATCCCAGCCTTCAGGAAACAGAGGCAGGTAGATCTCAAGTTCAAGTCCAGCCTGGTCTACAGAGTGAGTTCCAGGATAGCCAGCGCTACACTGAGAAACCTTGTCTCAGAAAAACAACAAAACGATACTAACCTTTAATAAACTCTTGGTTAGCCAAAATCATTTTCTCAATTTAAGCAGGAAAAATCTATTTCTTGCAGAACGAAAAAGAGGTTTTGTAGTTTTAAAATATATTTTCATGCTAAATCAATGCCCCACCATTTATAAACCAGTCTTCTTTTATTTTTGCTTCCACCTGGTTTATTTTCCTTTTTGCAATTTAGTCTATTTTTTAATCAAAGATGTATATGTACACGGTTTAAGGAGGAAATCGTTCGACAAAGCTGAATATTAAAATCAGCATGGCCCCTGCTACCACCATAATCTCCATTCCCGCTCCCTCCCTCACTCCCTAGAGGTAAGCTCTTTCCATTCTCTAACTTGGCTTCTCTTTCTGTGTCAGAAAATAACATGCTTGTGTCTCTACTTAAAAAAAAAAAAAAGTTGAATTTTATTGACATGCCTGGAAGGTGACAATCTAAGTCTGCCCCTTCCTCCCCTACCACGTAAATACCACTTTATAGCTCCCTGTCCCCATAGTTCCACAAAGCAAAGTTAGTCAGGTCAACATACAGTTTCTCTTCACAGCAAATCGTTTCTGTATTTTTATTGCTTTTCTATCCTTACACGTTTTGTTTCCCCTGTGTTTAATAATGGTCTTCTTGGCTCCTCTGTACTTATAACCAATTCAGCTCCAAACACACATCCTTTATGTAAATCTCTTCCCTGAACAGCCAAACACACTAGGGATTCCCTCAACTCTGATTTGAGAAAAATCTCTCAGGAGTCTCCTAGCTCTCTCTACTCTAGGCAAGTTACTCTCAAGGCCAGCTACACAATGATCACTTGGGTAACTTCTTTTCCCGGAAGTACTGAGCATTTCTTGCACCTCAGACTTCTGTTCAGGCAGATTCCTCAGACAAGTTCTTTGTCTTGGGCTGTCCTCTCATCTTGGTATAGCACATCAACAAGGCTAGACATAGCAAACAAACTGCTTGAAATATCAAAGTCTTAAAATATCTCCCTTCAGCCTCATGAGTGGCTGTTTGGAGACAGTTTGGGTTGGAAATGACTCTCCCCTTGGATTTTGAAAGCATTGTTCCACCACTGTCTAGCTTCCAGCATAACCGCCTTTAGTGTTCTACAATCTTATCATGATGTGCCTTGGGGTAGCTGCATCTTTCCCTCGGTATGATGATCATATGATCATAGAAACTCAACTCATTCATGCTGGGGAAGTTTTACAACATCTTCTTCCTCTTATTTTTCCCACCTGACTTCTCTATCCCTCTCTTCCCACATTTTGAACACTGGGTTTCCAGGAGGCCTTTTGCTTAGCTCAGCATTTTTCCCTCCTTTTCTATTCTTCCTCTCTGTCTTCTTGCTCTATTCCAGGACCTTGGTTTGTGCAATAAGTATGTAATCGATATTGTTAGCATTATCCTTGAAGAGCTTCAGATACCAGTCTTGTTAGGTCTTTCCCTTTGGACTGGTTGGGTTTCTTGGGGCTACGGCACTCAGTCTACTAACTTTTACTTGATCCTTGATTTCAAGTCCACGGTGCTACCGTCAACCCCTTAGGTCATCAATTGTGTCATCTTACTATGGTGGTTTATGGGCACTTTTCTGACTGTATAGATGGTATAATCATAATGACAACTGTAATAACAATGCTGAATCTTTTAACAATTACATTAATTATCTACTGCTGAACAATAAATTACCCCAAAATTTTACAACTTAAAACAACAGATACTATCTCTTAGCAGGACTAGCTATCTAGACACAGCTTAGCTGCCAGCCTCAAATTTCTCACAGGGATCCAGCAGGTTGTCCCTGTGGCTGCAGTCTTATCTGAAGGCTCAACTGGGAGAAGACACTAGCAATGCCCTGGGTTTGGTTTTGTTCAGAAGTTATTTCTGAAACCGTGGCATGATTTGCCATTCAGAGACAGAGCCAGTTTTCAGGACTGGCTTCTCTCAGTCCATCAGTCTGTCCATCGGTCTGTCCATCAGTACTTCTATTTATCTCTCTTCTCTTTTTAATTTTACTATAAACAAGATGAACTGGACAACACCTTCAGCTGCCTGGGAATCTCCTTAGCCAGGTTACCCAGTTCTTCAGGCAATCTCCTACTTTTCATATTACACTGGGCAAAGTGTTAAGCTTGTGCCATGACCTAACAAAGTCTACCCTTCCTCCAGGTTCCGTGATGTATTTCTAACTTGCTTTGAGGCCCTGAGTACCAAAGGCTCATATTTCTACTAGAACATCTATGTCAACTTAAGTTTCCTCTAACGCTCCCTCTGCCTTCATCTCCTGACTGGGTAATGATTCCACCTTTATATATTTTTACAGTATCACCCACTGATGATAACAAAACTCATATTTGGGGTTTACGGGGGCTAATGGGGGAGATTCCATTCAAGCTCCCTCACATGGCTGTTGGTAGAATCCACATTTCATGAACTACTGAAGCATGAGTGCCTCCATTGCCTGCCGCTGGCTGGGTGGGTCCTTCAGCTCCCTGCAAACTGAGTTTCTCCACTGGGTAGCCCAAAGCATGGCAGTGTCTTAGAGAATAAAATAAGGAGGCTTCAGACAGAACCACCATCTTGTTTCTGTGACCTAAGCTACTGTTATCACTTTGCCATATCCTATTAGTGAACAGTGAGACAAAAAGTCCAGTCCTTTCTCAAGATAGATGATTATCAGAAAATAGCATGATATCAAGAGGCGGTGATCATTGGAGAATTTCAGGGAGGCTGTCTGCCAACACATTACTATAGTAATTACTACAGTGTAATTACTACAGTAGAAAATGAGACAATGTGGCACGTCAGAATAACAGAAACACAGAACCCAGGACAGAAGCCTTCCTTTAGGATGATATTTCCAGTCTCTCATTCTTCTGTTAAGAGATGTATCACACTGGACGGCTTTCATGGCTGCTGATGCAAACTTTCCTAGAACTTTAAAGATCTAATTATAATACTTATGCAACCATTTTCTTCGGATATTAAATTTGTGTAAGTCAAGTATTATGCAACCAAGAGAATTACTATAATTTGGAGGAGAGAAATACATATTGGGAAATATAACCACAGCGTCCATGAAATAAGCAGCATCGGAAGACCCTCAATTTCCTACAACAAGCATGACAAGTCCTGCTGTGTCTCCTCTGGCTTCCCTGCTTGTCTCTCTGCTTCACGGTGATGTTGGATTCATCACTGATTAGCATATAAGTCATTTATCCATTTGCTCCTCAAAGGCAAAGTACCAAGTGAGTACCTGCTGTGTGCTAGGCTCCACACAGAGCCCCCAAGGGAATCAGTCATGGTCCCTTTCCCTTCTGGAGTACAGAGTTTGTCAGGGGGATACAGTAATCAAGGAAAATCCTACTCAAAAAAAAAACCCGAGCTAGGAAAAAGTAGTGTGAGTGTGTGTGTGTGTGTGTGTGTGTGTGTGAGAGAGAGAGAGAGGAGAGAGAGAGAGAGAGAGAGAGAGAGAGAGAGAGAGAGAGAGAGAGAGAG
>NW_021605583.1:708365-733936 GCF_004785775.1 Grammomys surdaster | reverse complement strand
GAGAGAGAGAGAGAGAGAGAGAGAGAGAGAGAGAGAGAGAGAGAGAGCAGACTACAAGCAAGATGTCATTCAAATCTATTTTGTTTCTTTTTTAATAATCTTCTTCAGGTATGGAAATGAAGAGAACACTCATAAATTATGGTGTGTCCGTGTGTGTGTGCATGTGTGTGTGTGCATGTGTGTGTGTTCATGTGTGTGTGTGCATGTGTGTGTGCATGTGTGTATGTGTGCATGTGTGTGTGTAAGTGTGTGTGTGTGTGTGTGTGCATGTGTGTGTGTGTGTGCATGTGTGTGTGTGTGAATCTCATACACGTTTGATCACATGAGAATGGAAGCCACAGTTGGTTAGGTTAAAAGCCATAGATATATTAAAAGAAGAGTTGTCAGGAACAAATTTCTGACTCAAAGCTGCCAAAAATCAAAGTGGGTAGCCATAGAAACCACCATTCCTTTCCTCTGTTTGTTTGAAACACATTAGTCTGCTCTTCTTCCCCGCACTAAGCCCTTGTCCTTTCCTTCCGCGCTTAGATCCTTGAAAACACTGTGTCTTCTACCTTCCCCACTCTCCCCATCCAATCTCCCTCCATCTTGCCCGTTCCCACACCTCCTCCAGCTCAGCTCGGATGTCGCTCCCTGCTTCTGGAAGTCTTCCCATGAACAGTGACACCCATAAACCATTGTACCCCATTTAGTCCCAGAGTTCTTACTATCACTGCATGTTCATTGCCCTTCTGAGTTCCTGGCCAACAGGCCACCTAAGGGCAAGCACAGTGTTTATCTGTGCACCACCAAGGTTCTAGAATGTTGTTTCTAATGTCAGCATTTGAGGGGTGTGGGTGAACTGCTGCATGTTTTGAATAAAATGCCCTATGCCCAAGGAACGGGCTACATGGTCCCAAGATAGCAGTGTTATACAGGAGATTCTGGATAAAACAACAAAGGTGACAGCTACAAATGGAATCCAAGGATTAGTAACTGCGTTTCAACTTGACAATGTAAGAGTACAGCAAGGAGTAATTCAATGACAGCAACATCCATTTGGGAGAAGCCAAACATTCTGCAATGTCAGGTATATGATAAGGTCTGACAATTTAACATATTCTGTGCAAACCGACCCCTGAGTACCGCCAGGTATTCCTGAGACCATGGGCCACAAAAGGCATTGTCTCTCTTTTCTCTGACCTTTAGGGGATGTAACAAAAACAGACCTGCTTATCTTTAGATAGTCCATTGGCCAGAGACCCAGAAGGCCAGATGTCACCAGCCACCAGCATAAACTGAACAAAATGAAAGACCCAAGTACAGCCACCCAGTTGTAAACTCGTGGAGCTGGGGGCAGGGGTGTTGGCTCTATTTGCTGCAGGAATGAGAGGTCAATACTTGAGGAAATTTTTATATTAAAGGAAGGATGGATAAATGAAGAGAAAGATGTAGGCTTACAAAGAAAGCCAGAGGTGGGGGGTGGGGGGAGTAAGGGACTATCCATGGGGAGCTAGGAGCAAGGCAAGCTTAGCTCACCACAGGCACGGCCTCCCTGTGATTAGCTGCATGGCAGCCATGAGAGACTAAGCTGCCTCACTGTAAAGCTGTTTAACTTGTTAGGACTTTAATCAGTAAGAACCAGAATAACATTTGTGCTTCATGTTCCTCTTATTTACACAGAAGACAAACCGAAGAGAAACTCTATTTCTTCAGCCAAAGACACATCCTCTGGGAGCCTGGTTTCTTCAGAGTCAACAACAAACTGGTGGAGGCGGGGTGGGGGGGAATTAAGCATTGGAACAAGGTTTGTACTTAGCTCCAGCCCAAAGAAGGTCTCATAGCTTGCTCCTTTCCAGCTCGTTCCAACCTCAGCATACTCCTCAATTAAATTTCCACCAATTTGCAGTCTCCTGCTGAGGCATCTGGCTAGTGAGAGGAAGGGCAGTAGCTGTGGGAACCAAGGTCAAGTCCAATTCCACACAGCCGGAGTGGACACCCCTCAGGTAATTCCACCTGCTGACACTATCCTTCACGGCCCAGGAGCCTCGTCTAGAGCCTGGCTGGCCAGGTAAAAGAAGGGCCACACTTTCAAGACCTGGCTTGGGATCCCTTCTCCCTACTTCTTATTTTTCAGGGTTAGTCAGTTGATTTCCTCATGTCTGTGACACCTACACTGACAAGAAGCAACTTAAAAGGGGAGAAGTTTGTCTCTGCTCATAATCTAAGGTGATATACTCCATACTGGAAAGTCAAGGCAGCAGGAACTTGTGAAGGCTGGACATTGCACCATGGCCAGGAAGCAGATGTTAGTGGATGTTAGTCCCCAGGCCACTGAAGGGAGCTATTCTGACACTAAGGTCCTATTCCCCAATTAGTTATTGATCTGTCTGTAAAGAAATCGGGGGTGGGGGGAAGGAAGGGGGAAACGGGGAATAATTGCTGGGTGCAAGGTACAGGGATCCCAGGAAGAAAAGCCAGATGCAAGGAAGGAGAGGGTTTTCTGCAATGCTTTGGAGGAAGAACCCAGCAGCCATGTGAGGTCTTGGGAGGAGCTGGAGCCTGTGGCCACTGCTATAGGTGGGTGGCCAGGGATGTTTAGCAGGGGCTAGGTGGGGCTAGCCACTGAAGTTTAGGACAGGTGGGAGGAACAGAGATAAAAATATTATTAAGGGCACATTTTTCCAGGCAAGAGATAGCAGCACCCAGCAATTGTGTCCTAAGGCAAGTTGAAAAAGGAATAAACTGTGTGTGTGTCTTTTATCCTCAGATTCAAGGGAAGCTGGGAGGAGTCTGGTAGCATAAATCTACACGTAATAGGCCACTTCCTCCTTCTGATTCAGCCCAGGACCCCAGCCTATGGAATAGTGCCGTCCATAGCTAATAGTTAATCTTCTCACCTCAGTGAACCTGTCTAGCTAACCCCTCACAGGTGTTTGTGCATGAGCAAGCATACATGACATGAGCACAGCTATGTCAAGGAAACCAATGCATCAGACTCATGAGAATGGCAAGACCTGGTCCTAGTTCAGTATGTGTGTTGATAGTGTATGCAGAAAATACCTACCACAGCTTCTTCTCCCTAGGGGACTGCAGTTTGAGACTGTTCCCCCACAGAGACCCCTACTGAGATTAGCTATTCCTTCAGTAGCAACTGCTGGCATCCTGCTTACATCAGCACATGGCTGACCCAAGACAACTCTTCTGTAGTATGTTGGTCCTTTCTTCATTCCTGGTCATCCCAGTCAGGTCAGTCCCAAAGGCAAGCAGGTTGCCACAGACATAATGAGGGTCTTGTGTCCTATGTAGGGGTGATATTTAGAAAGTGCCTCAGTGCGGGCCGGCTATCTAAAGGGTGGGGCGCCTCTGCTTAGCTCTGGCTGCCATGTTCCACACTAGAAGCAGCCATAAGCCAAGCGTGCAACAGCTAGAAGTGGCCAGAGGCCAAGTGTGCCACAACTAGACCCACGAGACACCAGCGTGAGGGATGGCTCTGCATCCCCCTCACTACATCCACAAAGCTCGGCTGAACTCCAGACAATGTCTGCGACCCTCGCAGTACCCGGTAGAAATGGTAGATAACTTAATGGTTATCTAAAGGATTTATATATTTAGAAATGCTCAATTAACAAGACGCCCACACAATTAGAGTTGTTACCCAATATCTAACCTTTTCATAGAAGTTGCTACCCAGCATAGCTTTTGACCCATCTGTGGTTCTCCGTGGTCCATAGCCTCCTTCTTCTCCTCCTCTTCCTCTATTTCTCCCCTCCCCTTCTTCTCTTCTTCTCCCAGCTCCACCTCCTCTTCTACTGCCTAATCACCTAGCTCCACTGAAAATACAATGTAGCAGAATAAGTATCCTGCTACAATTCTAGATCACATCAAATTGACAATATTAACCATCACTCTGCCTATGCCCTGTCACCCATGAATCAGACTTTCTAAACCCCAGCTCTGCCATCTGTAAATGGGAGTGTCCAGTGTGACAGGTAAGAATTTGGTAAATATCAGCAACTATGTTTAAGCTTCCCCACTCCCACCTCAACTCCCACAAAACTCTGAGCTATATACATGGTTCCAGCACTTTCCATACCCTTTTAATAATCTGACAAATGTCTTGTTTGGCTCTGCACAGAAAATTCTGGTCTGTAACCCTGCACCATCACACTCGAATTGGTCAGCAAGTGTCTGTCAAATAATCACATGGAGAGCATGTTCCAGGACCAGCTCATGCTATCAGTATATGCTCATAAGAGGTCTATGGAACCTACCCACACTTCAGGAAATTTCTCTGTGTGTGATGTTCCTGGTGCTCTGTTTTCTCCTTGATTTGTCTGTTATCCCCCTGGCTCTTTAAAATCAAATCCATCACTTAGGGGGAGGAGCCAATACCCCACTTAGGATTTGTAGACTAGGCAACAGCTTCAGCAGTCCAGTGGATGAGAAATTAACATTCACAAGGATAACGACTCTCAAGCCAGTGGTCCTGATGCTCTCCTCATCTGCATGGGCGATAACACACCTCATGTTGTCTTCCAGGCAAGAACAGCCCAAAGAACCACTCAACCGGCCCTAGGAAATGGCTAAATGGCAGGTCAAATTACCCATAACTTTGACAAGGAGGATGGCTGGCTGATTCCAGCTCCTCTTTAGGGAGGAATGAAATTCAGAATTCAAGCATCAAGAAAGGGAATCATAAAAATAATAATAATAACAACCCACTCCCATGTGGAATTTATATCCTGCCATAAAATGGCAAGGACTTAGGATTCAAAGGCATCTTATATTGGCAGAGAGCAAACCTTCCCCGCAGCTAGACCAAGCTGTTTGCCTTCAGATAATTCCTGTCCAGGCCAAACTATCCAGACTTCTGCAATTACAGCATACTGGTTTGTTTTTAAATTATAAGGCTGTCAGGACACATTGTCTTCCTGCTGGAGCTATGCTGCATGGTACTCATATTCAGTCGCTGTGAGATGCGGCAAATTCACCATCCTGACCAAATACAGTCAAAGGAGGTACATGCCTGGTGCACAGCCAAAGCTAAACAGAACAAGAAAACTGACCCCTCCCACAGCCCCAAAAGACACTAAGTCTCCCAGTGCCTTGCACAGCCTTGGACATATATACAGGTTGCTAGTGTTTTTTCAAAGGATCCTGACACCTAGCTAAGTATTTGTGCCAGACCATGGGGAGGACACTTGGTGTTTGCTGGAGCCACAGGGCAAGATTTGGATTTGGATTTGGATACGTTGTATTAATTACTTCTCTGTTACTATGATAAAATGTCACAACTAAAGCAACTCTGAAAACAAAAGTGTTTATTTTAGCTATGGTTATAAAGGGGATAGAGTCTCCCATGGCAGGGAAACATGGCACCGGGAGTGTCAGGCCAGCCTGGTGACTGTAGAAAGCAGAGGAATCACATTTCACTCACACACAGGAAGCAGAAAGAGAACTCAGAAAATAAGGCTAAGATATAAAACCTCAAAGCTCACCCTAGTATCATACTTCCTATATTTCCTCCAGCAAGGCTCTACCTCCTAAAGGTTCCATGCCTCCCCAAACAGCGCCACCGACTGGGCACCTAGCAGCAAATACTTTAGCCTATAGGGGACATCATTCACTCAAACCACCACACATATGAAGGGCTGTAGGAGAAGAGGGCATCCAGGAAGCTGGCCTACCAGACTCTCAGGTTAGTCATCTCCCTGGGAATCTATCTCTTCATCTGCCTTTCTCACTTATGCTCCAAGAGCATTATTTTGCCAGATGGCGGGCGGATACAGGTACCGCTCCATCACCTGGAGGCGGCAATCTCACTGAAGCACACATAGACTGACCAGCATGTTGATTGTGATCTCATGAGTGCTGAGCTTGTTGCTCATTCCTAGGCACTGTGAAAGACAGGTATTTGTTGTTTTAAGTCACCAAATTTTCAGAGTAATACGCTATAACTAGTACAGACCAAAATCAATACCCAGTTTTCACAGGCTTCATACCCAGCTACCTGCTGAATGCCTTATTTCTGTACATGAATATCTCAAAGGTTGATCGAATTAAGCACTTCCGAAATAAATGTGCTTTTCCCTCCAGTGCCCTCTTCCCATTGCCAGTTCTTCCGATTTCTCCCTATCTCACTGAACAGTAGCAGCAGCTTCCCGTTCACAAAAGGCGGAAACTCAAACACCACATTGCCTCCTTCCCTTCGCTTATCCACCAACTGACTCTTCCTGCTAAGTAAATACCTCAAATCCTCCTACGTTTTTTCCTCATTCCTTGAGTCAGGGCAGTGTCATCTCCCTCTTATCTTACCAAAGCCTCCCCTTTTACCTCCCCTTATCAGGATTATATGAATTAAAAAACAAGTCAAACATGTCACCTCCTCTGTGTGAAGCCTTTCAATGACATCACAAGGGCTTTAAGTTAAAGCTTAAGCCCACAGTAGTTGATAAGAGCCTCCAGCCCCATGCTTTGTTTTGTCATGCCCTACCTGGGCATACCTGCTCAATTCTTTACGTGTTGAACTATATGGACTCTCTTTTGGAAGAAACACTCTTTCTGGTCTTTTAGATTTCAGCCTGAAGGGCACTTCTCCCAGCAAGACACCCCTAAACAATATCAGTCTCTGAAGACCTGCTTCAGGTTGTGCTCCCCAAAGTGTAGAGCCCAATAGCAAGGTGTACGAGAATCAGTAGGGAGTGCTTTTGCAATCATCAGCAGTGGGAGGGGGAAGCAGGATTAACAACAGAAGGAGGTAAGCTATGGTGTAGCCTGTCCCCTCATGAGGATTCTGAGCCTTCAGTTAACCCTCAGACCCCAGTTAGAACAAAGAGTGACTTTTCTACCTGCGTCCCCCAGTCACAAGATAGAACTAGTACAGAAACAAGGTGTGATCCTTTGAAGAGGAAGTCTTCACGGGGTGCTGGAGGCTGAAGATTCCCCCATCTGTCTCTGCCTCAGCATTCCCAGAAGCTCTGCACTAAGTTCTTTCTTCTGAAGAGGGCTCTGGGTATCGGGGCTCCTCAAGAAGTTGTTATTGGTCCATAGCACCTGATACCAGCACCTAATTGCAATGGTAGAAGTCTAGTCTGTAAGTTCATGGAGTTGTGTTCTTCTCTCTAGCCTTAGCACTTAACACTGCCTGGCATATAGTAAGTGTTCAATAAGTCTACAGAATGAATCCGATAGACCATCATTAGCTCCTGCCTGAACCATGACCTGTGGCCCTCCAAAGGAGGGGGTGTTAGAAGAATGAAGAAACAAAGGTGGATGCAGGCCACACCCACTGGGTAAGCTCTCTGCCGCTGCTGGAAATACAGAGCTGGAATTACCGGTCTAGAACAGCCAGATGCCCCAAAGGGATATTTTTTTCTTCCTCATTTTATTCACACTTATTAAATTTTAAACAGGCCTCAAAGATTCCAGCCTAACGTGGAAATCAAAGACAACAAAACAAAGGGCTTGTTTTCTATTAATATAGTAGAGCAGACGGCCCTGCTGCAGAGCTGTGAATTATGGCGGAAATTAACTGTCTGGCTGCTCTGTGTAGATCCTGAGCTCTACCTGTGGTGGCCCCAGCTGGACTGGGCACTCCTCACAGAGGTCAAGAATTCAAACCCCAGGAGCATGAGTTGCCTGCAAATGTACTCCCATACAGGCAGCCCTCAGATAGATGTTGGTTGCCCAGGGAAGCAAACAGGGTCAAGAGACTGTGCTCAGAATAGCTGATTGCCAGTATAAGTTTCCTGATGCCAGCCCCATGCCCTGGAGACTTGAGAGCCAGAGAGGGTTCTTTAAGATTTTCTTATGAGGGCCTGACTTAGAAAGTAAAGTGCTTGCTGTACAGCAAGAGGATCTGAGTTCAGATCCCTACCTGGGTGTGGCATCATACTCCTATAACCACAGTGGTGAGTGGGCACAGGGTAGATTCCTGAGGCTCTCTAGGAAGCCAGTCTAACTAAAACAGTGAGCTCTGGGTTCAGTGAAAGGCTTTACCTCAAAAGCAAAGGTGGAAAGTGATAGGAGAAGACTTCCAATGTTGACCTCTGGCCTCCAGATGTGTGTGCACAGGTGCACACACTCATGTATACATGTGCACCTGTGTATACACCACACACACGAAACACCACCACTGACAACAACAACGACACAGAATACCAGGGACTGTCTATCAGGAGGTCCCAGGTTCATTAGTAGCTACTCTCTACCTTCCCTGTCTCAGTTACACCCCAGCCCTGGATAGGAGGCTTTCAAAGCAGCCTTTTAGACAGTCTTTCTTGAGGAAGAATGAAAGAAAGTCAGGCAAAGGGACTGTGCTTTTTGTGTTTTTGTGTTTGGTAATTTTGGGGTTTCAGAGAGCCCAGGCTAGCTTCCAACTCACTAGGCAGCCATAGCTAGCCTTGTTCGGTTATGGATGTAGTCATGTGTGTGCTTGTGTATTTGTATGTATGCATGTGTATGCTCACTTGTGTGTATAACAGTATGCTTGTGTGTTTACATATCCATGCGCAATGTGCGTGCATGTGCAGTGTATGTGATGTGTGCACTTATTTGCTGTTGCGAGTGCCCATGTATTTATGTGATTATGTCTGGGCTTCTGTGTGTCTGCACACATCAGTGTTGTATTATGCTTGTGAATGAGCATCAGGGTGAGGTTAATCTTTATCCTTACTACAAACACCAGAGAGTAACAGCTTTAAAAGGGAAAAGGATGGTTTCAGCTCATTATCTCAGAGGTTTGGGTCCATGGTTAGCTGGTCTAGTTCCTGTGGGCCTGAGGTAAGTCTGAACATCAAGACTGGGTGGATATACTAAAGGACAAGTAGAAAGACAAGGACAGGAATCGGTCGAAGGCAAAATAATATTTCCAGGCTAACCCAGGGACCTACTTCCAACTGGTGCCACCTCTGGTCTTTCCACCATTTTTGAAAGTAGTACCACCAGTTGGGGACAAAACTATCAACGTGTAAACCTGTGGGGGTCACTACAGAACAAAAGCACAAGAGTCTGTGTTCATGTTTGCTTCTGTGTAGGTGCTAGTTTGTACCCACATGTATGCTTATGTTTATATACTAGTGTGTACTTGTATGTGTCCTCCATGTATGTGGTGTGTATGTGTGTGCACATACGTGTGCGCGTGTGGGCTCATGCTTCTTCAGAAATGGTAGTGTGTTTCCTCACAGCCTTCCTTCTCCCACCTCAGCCCAACCTGAAAACCTTGGGCCTCCTGGGATTCCCGAATGAAAACATGCTTGGCTCCTGTCCTAGTCACAGTTTCTATTGTTGAGATAAAACTCCATCACCAAAAAGAAAGTTGAGGAGGAAGGGGTTTACTTGGCTTCCACTTCCATATCACTGTTCATTATGAAGTCAGGACAAGAACTCAAGCAGGGAAGGGCCCCCCGGAGGCTGAAGCTGATGCAGAGGCCATGGGGGATAAGCATGCCAAGCTGCTGGCTGGCTTGCTTCCCCTGGCTTGCTCAGCCTGTTTTTCTATAGAACCCAGGACCACCCGCTCACGGATGGCACCACCCAAAATGGGCTGTGCCCCATCCCACTGATCACTAATTGAGAGAACACCTTACAGCTGGATCTCATGGAGGCATTTCCTCAACTGATGAATCTAGCTCGTGTCAAGTTGACACAGGAACAGCCAGTACAGCTACCAAGTTTGCCATCCCCAGTGAGATGGCATGTGACAGTCTTGGATGTTTCAAATGCAGGAGCCTCAAAGTCTCCATATGCAGGAAATTAGCTAATTCTGCAACTGGACTAGTTGGATTTTACTAGTCTAGATGCACCCCCAAACATAAAATGCATCTACACAGCTTAGTAAAACACAGTGGCATTCAGTACCATTCACACACTAAGACAGCAGTCCCACAACCATTCACACACTGTAGCGCAATCACTGGGTCCTTACTTTTTCTTCTTCCATTTTCTCCAACTTGGCTCAATATTTAGTGTCAGTGTGAGAAGCACTGTGCTGAGTGTAAAGAGCAGGCACAGATGGGGATGCACCAGCCTGCCCTTGAGGAGCTTCTAGGGAAAGAGTTGGGTGGGTGAATGCAGAAGACAAGGAAGCTAGACAGACAAGTTTATAAACAAAAAGCCTTAGGGGATAAGTGTCGACCAATGGGGCATGCTGGCTTATCTGGACTTCCTCAAGAGGGTGAGGACATGTGGGGTCAGCACAATGGACAGGACAAAGACAAGAGCTCCTACAAGTAGAAGGAGAAAGACTTGCTTGAAATAGAATTGAAAGAACCTGTGTCTTTCTGTTTCATTTTTTATTGTTTAGGTTAGTGTATAAAATAATAGACTCCATAATGGCATTTTCATGAGTATGTGTCCATATTCTTTGTTCTCCCAGAACCTGCTCTTTCGCATCACAAACACCTGAAGTCAAAGCGTGGCCACATCACTCAGCAGCTGAGTAGTTTAACCAAGTCCTTTCACCTGGGTGCCTTTAATTCATCTCTGAGCTAATCATCATGGCCCCAGGGCCAAATCAGCTAATACTGGTGAAGAGCCACGCCCGGCACACAGAGGCAGCAGTGAATAGTAATTCATTAATTCCAGACATTTCACTAAATTGTCTTGACATTGACTCCACGTTTCCCCTCTGATGTGCTGCCGGACAGTGAAGAGCAGACATTGTCACAGAGCCAAACAGTGACCGACTTCCTTTTTCTATGCTCAACATCTTTCTCCCTGGGGTTGATGATATGGAATTTAAAAGAAAACTGAAGTCAACATCCAGATTAGAAAAAGCATACCACACACACACACACACACACACACACACACACACACTCACTCCGTTTTTGTAAAGAAGGTTGCCATGGAGATGAAACAGAGAAACAGCGAAGACACAGCCACTGAAATGGCTATAATTAATTTAAATATTAAAAACAATTAAAATTGTATTAAAGAAAGTTCATTTGAATAAGGCCTAAATTGGGGGATCGGATCACATAAAACATGAACAAAATGAAAGTGTTGCTTTGGGGGTTGGAACAGCCACCCTGGCTGTCTTCTAAGAAGAGAGAGAAACGATTGTGCAGCATTTAGGCACAGTATAATAGTGACCTAATTTATCTAATGTTCCCCAAAACAAGGCAGTTCTCCAGCAATTCTCTTTCCTCTAGTGTCCTATGCCAGGCTGGGGGACACATCCCTTATCAGGTAAGTTCGTCTGGATTTTTTTTTGTCAGTCACTATGGCCACAAATCATTCATCCACAAAGACAAAGGCAAAGTGAAGGGATGAGTGTCAGGGGCTGCACCCCATGGAACGTCCACAGTCCTAAGTGCTTGTGACCCTTCACATCATTTAATGCTAACAACAAACTGCATAAGAGAAGCATTGGGAGGAGGAGCTCTGTGTTCCCAACACTGAACTCAGAATCATTTGTAACTCATGAAAAATCCCACAGCTATTTGGTAGCAGACAAAGCACACTAACTCAGACCTAGTCCTGAGTTGGTTCCAAGTCCATGCCCTTACCTCCATACTACCCGAATGCTCATGGAAGAGATCAAAGCAGTGCAACCAAATGACATGTTTGATTACCCACAATGCAGCAGGCCCTTGGCTGTGCACTGTGGGCTTGGCATTTGAATTTATCTTCACTACTAACATTCATTTCATACAGAAGAAAACATAAGCTCTTACAGGATGTAGCTTGTTGAATGGCACAGCCAGCTCCAAGATCTACCTAACCCATTTGTGTATTTGTGTGTGTGCGTGCGTGTGTGTGCGTGTGTACATGCACATATATATATGGATATAGAAGACAGAAGTTGATGTCAGGTGCTTTAATTGTGACTCGCCACTGCAAATGCCAGGCTAGTTGGCCTTCAAACTCTGAGTGTCCCCCCCCCCCGTCTCTCTGCTTTCTATTTCACTGTAGGAAGGCCGGAATTATACATGTGCACTGTGGCCTTACACAAGTCCTGGGGATCCAAAATCAGATTCTCGAATTTATGTACCAAGCACTTTACACCTTAAACCATCTCCCCAGTCCTCCGTATTTTTTTGGATGCAGCATCTTTTGCTGAAGCTGAAGCTTGTAGATTCAGCCAGATGAGCCCCAGGGATACCCCAGGCATCGTTTTCCAAGTGCTGAGTTTACAGGAAGTGTGTTCAGCTTTTTTTTCTATGGGTCCGAAGGAATCAAACTCAGTTTCTTGTGTTTGTATAACAAGCACTTTACTGACTGAGCCATCATCCAGCCTCATCTAATTCTGTCACATGACCCTTCATGGGCTGCCTTCCCCTGAACTCCCAGAGCACTGAGCTCTATTGACGGCTGGCTCATCCTGCCCTAGATTGAGTAACAGTTTGACAAGGAGGAAGAGGTTAAGGGAGACTGGATACTTCATTAAGAAAAGTGAGGAGAACGCTTTGCAAAGGGGACCTGAACAGGGAGAGCCCATTGTTGTTCATGAGACTACAAGAACATGAATATTCACAGCCCAGGTTAAGGGCACTCAGCACTGGGACAAACAAAAGGCCTTTTGGCATGGGCCTCTAAAGCCCCAGTGTCAGGATGGAGTAACAAATCTACTTATTCAAGCAAAGTGGTGCTGAGTGACATAACCAATGTCAGGGGGAGGACTGGCTGGACAGAGTAGATTCAGAAGGTCCACTTCAGGTTTGTCAGGTGTGGGATCCAACGTGGAAGTGGGAGTATATGCACTGGAGCCTTTATTATTTGATGTCTTCTAATCTATCCAGGGAAAGGCACATTCCAGAAACGTCTTCAGCACCCCACCAGCATTGTACCAGCTTAGACACATAAGCAGGTGTGTATCTGTGCCTCTCGCCTTGTGAAATGAATCCAATAAGGACTTAGAAAAATCTTTAACACCCCTTGAATCTTGACTGTAACCATGAGGTGGATCTAGGAGACCTTGGAGATGATCCTGATTTTAACAGCAGAGGTTTCTAGGGACTTACACTACAGCCTGGAGGAAGTAATCACAGGAAAATGGGGTTAGGAAATTGGCAAGGGTACAAGAGTGAACCAGGAAAATGAATGGTGGCATCTGCTCTCTCAGTGCTCAAGGAGCTAGGCTTGGATTTATTTCCTATGGGTAGAGTTTCTGTGGGTCACAGGGGGAAATGCCAGACCATAAGCTGTCAAGGAAAGCGCCATCTAACTCAAGGTTTAATTAGCCCACTCCCTGGATACATTCAATACAGATGGGCAGGTTCCAAAGATGGATTTATTGATCAATATGAAAACTCAGCATTTGAGGGAGGCCTCGGTAGCACACAGCAGCCCCTGCCTAAAGTGTTGTAAGTAAATGAAGGGACAATGACGCTCTCCCCGCAACAGTGAAGAAAGATCTGGCTGAGTAACTTGCACCTCTAGAAATATTTACTCCACCGTGTAGTTCATTAGCGTACACAAATATGGTGTGACTGCAATACGCACTCTATTTTATTTCTAGAGAGGTAATCTGCTAGGTCTTGAGAGAAAGCAGACCACCCACCACAGAGCAGCCTGAGATAGGAGACATTCAGACAGAAAAGGGAACAGGTTAGACCTCAAGAGGTAGACGGTGACCTGTTTTGACTGGTGGGGTGTCTCTCATTCACTCGGCATTCACTCAGTTTGTAGTCATGTCTGCCGGCCAGGCTCTAGTCCAGATACTACGGAGGATCCAGTTCTGCCTCCCACATGGACAAACCACATTTATCTCCTCACTCAAGGACGGACAAAGGACCCGAATGACCCCTGAGGCTGTGGGAAAGCACCATACTTGGAGCTAGAAGACGGTCTCAAGCCTGGTCTCTGCCGTCCATCAGCTCAGTGACACTGGGGCAGTCAGTGCTGCAAACCTCTGTCATCCATCAGCTCAATGACACTGAGGCAGTCAGTACTCTAAACCTCTGTTTCCCCCAGTGGAAAAATAGAAACTTTGGCTTCTTGAATTAGCTATGCTCTTCATTGCTGTGACAAGAATACCTGACAAAAGAGACTCAAGGAAAGAGCGACTTAGTTTTTGTTTTGTTTTGTTTTGTTTTTGTTTTTGTTTTTCTAGTTTGGGTGTACAGTCTATCATGATGGGGGAGGCATAGAGCAGGAGGGTAAGGTCACAGTGGATCTGTGGTCAGGAAGCTTTCTCCTTTTCCTCAGCCCACTGGATACTTCCACTCACACTCCGGATGTGTGGTCCTACCTCCATTATGTCTCCTTGGAGATGCCATCACAAACACACCCAGAGGCCTCCTAGGTGATTTCAAATCCCATGGTTGATAATCAGTCTTCCCACTGTTACCATTTGAATAACTGAATTAATACAAATACGACACATAGCAAGATCTTAACATTCATTCCTGTGGGGTTGATAGTATCATCAGCCCAGATTTCCTGGTTTTTACGGTGCAGGAATGAGTATTTTGGGTTTTTTTTTTTTCCGTTCCAGGATCAAGTGTAGATTCCCTAGGAAGGAAAGGAGATTCTAAATGTCACAGCCCATATCATTCAGACCTGAGGGTCATGTGGTAAGGCGAAGGACATTGGGGGCAGGTAAGAAGTTGGGATCTGGAGTTGGGAATGATGCAGGTCCTTCCCAGGTTTCTAAAGGGAGGAGGTGCTATCTGTTCTCAGGAGCATCTGGACCACAACAAATGGTCATGTCCACAACACAACCCACACCTCCCAAGGTGATTCCAACAGATTACGTCACTTGAGCCCTAAAAGAACCTTTTGGGTAGTTGTTGTTCCTGTCCCCATATTAGAAAAATTGAAGCTTAGCTAAACCGTTTGCACAGACAGTATAGCAATGAACAGCAGATCTGAGTTTAGACTTGGTCTAACCCTCAGTCATCACCACCCAACAGAAACGCAGCATGAGTCACGGCTGTGACTTCCAATCGTTTGACGGCCTTTCGTTTACTTATTTTGTACTTGGGTGTGGGTGCACTTGTGCCATGGCGCATATATGGAGATCAAAGGGCAGCTTTTCAAGTGACGCATCTTACCTTCCCCTTGTTTGAGGCAGGATCTCTCTCTGTTGCCGCCACTGTGCAGCAAACTCCAGTCTAGCTGGCCGCCAGCTTCTGGCCAGTTCTCCAGTCTCGGCCTCACATCTCCTCACAGGGTTACAGACACATGCCATGGTAGCCAGGAGTTCCAAAGATCAAACTCAGGCCATGGGGCTTGTGTGGCAATTTCCCTCTGCCCTCCTAATTCCTCTTAATCTAACCCCATATATACAAAACAGCCATTTTAGCATATCATTTAAAGGAGGATGTTTTCATTGCCTTTGCATGTAGTATTTGAAACTCTATTTGTAATTTATTTGTAACTTTCTATTGTGACTTTTTAAACTCTGACTGATCTGAATTACTAGGGACATTTCAAGCATTCAATAACCATGTAGGATAGCACACTGATACATCTAGACCAGGATCCTGTTGGTAGACCTTTACACCTTACATTTTGCAAATGTTTTTCTTTTCCCTTCTTCTTTTTTTCAAATCCATTATAAATGTAAAATCTTTCCTTAGCTTAAAAGTTGTGCAGAAATGGTCCCATCTACTAAGTCCTGCTGTAGAGCCTACGCTCACAGAGGGCAGGGGACAGATCTAATTTATACACCACTGAGACATCACCCAGCACCTAAACCAGAGCAGGCACTGACTAAGTATTTATGGGATTTAGTTTAACTGAAGGAGGTCAGACAGGATTTATTATTTCCACTTGCGAAGTGGCAGAAATGAAATCGTGAAGTGAATTGTACAAAGCACACAGCTAAATACAAGCCCCAAGCTGGGTCACTGCTCACCCACTGCTCGCCCACATCACCTGTTGCTTTTAACACCTGCCAAGACCCTGCTTCATGGCGGCTTTGGCCATCACAAAGATCCCCCAGTGTCTCTATCTCTGTGCCTCTGGGTTTGATCTCGGACCCAGAGCAGCATGGATGAGAATAGAAGGCAGCAATCCTGCATGGCAGGACTGAGTCCCAGCTGCATTCCAGCAGGAATGCTGAGTGTGATGGAGAGCCCGTGTCACGTCCTCCCTCTCCAGGCCAGGGTCTCTCCAGAAGTGAGTGTACTTGAAAGTTTAGAGAAAAATGCATTTGCATTCTCCTTTTTGAGCTAAAAGCATCCTCCTCCTTCCCAGGGAAGCTAGTGAACCAGTTATAATTACACTCCATACACTGGGGAGCGTGAAAGTGACATTTAGCAACACTTAAGCCTGGGATGTGTGGTGGCTGTAGTCAGCATCATATAATTGCTGTAGCATCGATCCTAACAATTAGCACAGGGAAGTAGAGATAGAATGGAAGGTCTCCAAGAAAACGCCACAAACTCAAAGTAAAATGGAGCCTAACATCTCTCTTGGAGACAGCTTCCCTTCTTCCAAACGTTAAGACTTCTTCCTTATTGCTGCCCTCAAGGTTTTTACTAGGATCTCCCAGGGGTACAAAGGGCCTAGAAGCAGAACCACAGGTGGAGAGAGAAAATGCTGGAAGTTCCCTGATGGATTGTCTACTCCCCAAGTTCTAGCCCAGGAGGTAAGGAAATGTAGACTATGGCAAGGTTAACGATGCTGGATTACAACAGGCATGATGGAGAGAGAGAGGCTGGGAGGGTTGGGACCGTGCTTGCTGCTGCAGGCACTGGAGTCATTGGAAACCGGTGTGACATCAGAGAGCATGGCCGCTTTCTACTTTGGATAGAATTGGGTACAGGGAGAGAATGCAATGGCTGAATTAGAATGACCAGGCACATCCTGCTCTGGGGCCCCAGGCAGAGCTTCTGTACAGCCAGGGAACATATACCAGCCGACTATAGGTTGCTATAGCAACACTTCACAGACTAGATGATTTAAACAACATTTACTTTCTCACAATTGTAGAAACTAGAAGTCAAAGATGATCAAAGTGGTTGCAAACTTGGTCTCAGGTCTCTCCTCAGCTTGCAACTCATGACTTTATTACTGTGACATCATATTGTGTGTGTGTGTGTGTGTGCGTGTGTGTGTATCTGTGTCTGTGTGTCTGTGTGTCTCTCTGTGTGTGTCTGTATAGTCTCTAATTCTCTTTGTGTATGTGTATGTCTATGTCTGTGTGTCTTTCCCTGTGTGTCTCTGTATATGTATGTGCGTGTATCTATGCCTGTATGTCTGTGTGTCTCTGCTTGTGTGTCTGTGTGTGTGTGTGTGTGTGCGTGTTCATGCACACATACATTCCTGATGCCTCTTTGCATCCAAGTCTCTTCTTATGCAGACATCAGCCAGATTGCGTTAGGATACCTCAAGTTCCTCATCTTAATTATCTCTTTAAAAGACCAATCTCCAAGTACAGTCACATTCTGATGTGCTGAGAGTTAAGAACTTGGGATAGAGGTGACATGATTGTAGTGGAACTGAAACACGCCTTAAGCCTTGAAGGATGGCCAGGTAAATATTTTCGGCCTTGGCCATTAGAGATCCTCTGCCCCTGAGGAAAGGATAGAGTGTCTTACCACCAAAATCCATGAATGCAATACCATATAAATTGGACGTCTGTCTATTCTTCTAGAGTGAATATCTAATAGATGGAAGTCATTGATTGGCTTACACAGTGATGACTGGGTGGTCTGAAAGTGGCCATCTGCACACTGGGAACAGAGAGTTCAGTCGCTGCTCAGTCCATGAAGCTGCATCCCTCAGCAGTCCCAGTCTGGTGCTGAAAGCCTGCAGGATTGCTAGGGAGCTGCTGGTCTTCGCCCCATGCTGGAAGGCGGGAGCAGCTGTGTTCTGCTGTCATTGAAAACTAGCGACAATAAGACAGATGCAGGTCCCTCATAAGCAGGAAGCAAAGGCAGGCAAACAGCACTGTTGTTTCTTTGGATCTTTTTACATCTTGGCTGCCAGTGGTAGGTACCACCCACTCTAGGAGAGGGTGTTCTCCCCTCCATAAATCCTTCCTGAAAATTCTCATATTTTTTAACCAGTCGGTACATCTTGCTTGGCAGGTCTGTATTACAATATGGAGAGTTCAGTGCTGGGCAGGACTGTTAATGTCTCTTCTCCCCCAGCAGCCTGCATGGTACCTTTTAGAACTATGAAGCTAAGCACCTGGGAGAGTTTCCTGGTCAGATGAAGATTCATTTCTGTGTCCTACTTTTAAAATAAACAGAAGAGTGGAATAGACAAGGAGCAAGAAACAAACGGAAAAAAGAAAGGTAGCCAACATCACTAGTCGCCAGAGAGATACAAATTCAAACCACAGTGAGATATCACCTCACAGCTAGCACAGTGGCTAAAATGATTTCGAGTTGATCCCTGCAAGTGGCAGCAAGAGTGCAGAGCAGCTGGCTGGCATGCATGCTTCCGATTCAAAATGCAAATGGCACAACCGCCTAGGAGAACAGTTTGGTGGTTTCTCATAAGGAGAAACATGCCTTTATCAAATAACTTAGCTTCTGTACACCCAGGCATCTATCCAAATGAAATGGGACTTACGGTTAAAGAAACCCTGTGTGTGGACATGTGACTGACTGTCCTATGCAGGCACTAGGTAAGACACCTTAGCTGTGAGTCTCAAGACCATCTTATGCCCACAAGATAGCTCCACAGCTCTGCTCCCCAGGATTCAATTCTGACGTTTCTTCCACAGGGCTCACTCCTCTCTTCCACAGTGCTCCCTGTGCCTCAGACGGGGATATATGGTGAGCAGTCATTTGCTCTCAGTGCTCTGGCCAGCCACAAGTCTCTGCAGTAACCACAAATCTCTGCAAATAGACACCTCCTTCACCAAGGCTTAGGGAAGCTCTACTCTGCAGGGATGAAAGTAAACATTTAAGGGGAAGTTTTACAACATTGTCACTTAGCCAAGCAGAAGCATTAGGTTCACCACTAGTGCCTCTGACTCATGGGCCTTTGACCAGGTCCCCATCTCCTGCAGGCCACAGAGCTCTTATCTGAAACTATTCACAGGTAAGATATGGGATGAGTTAACAGAGAACTCTCTGCCTTTGATGCTACCTTCTACAGACACCAGAACCCAGTATGAGCATCAAATTGAGCACACATGGCAACCCCACCATGTGATGTTACAGCTTTCCATACAAAAGGTATTGGTATTTCCTCCTCTTTGATTTGTTTGGAAGGTTTTTTCTTTCTTTTTATATTCTTCTTTTCTTTCTTTCACTCTTTCTTTCTCTATTACTTTTGAGACAAGGTCTTACTATGTAGCCTAGGCTGGCCTGGAACTCACGACCCTCTGCATCAGTCTCTCAAGTTCTAAGATTACAGAGCTATACCAACACACCCAGTTCTTCCCTATTGAAATTTCTCTGTTAGCTCCCACCATATTCCTGCCTTTCCGGTGTTTCACAATCTCTTTTGTGCCCTGATGAACACGTACCTGCTTGCACTTTAGCATTAAAACAGGACCAGGATTTGAAAGGAAACTTCATCACTTCCTGGCAGCAATCTTGGACGCTGTTGTCCTCTGCCCTTCAGGTGCCCCTTCTAAAATCTATGAATTGAGATTAGGGATACATCTCAGTGGTATCTAGTATTTGCAAGGCCTTGGGACACACACACAGAGAGGGCAAGGAGAAGGAGAGAGGGGAGAAGGCAGGAAAGAACAGATGACAGGAAAAGGCAGAAGAGGACAGGAGAAGGCAGGAAAGGACAGGACAGGAAAGGAAAACCAGACATGGAGGAGTACACTTATAACCCAGTGCTGGGGAGGCAGAGACAGGTATATCCCTGGGGCTCACTGACTAGCTAGCTTAGTCTACTCTTCAAGCTCCAAAATAAGGAGAGAGATCATTTCACAATAAAACAAGGTAGACAGCACTTGAAGAGCAACACTTAAGACTGGCCTCCACGTGCATGAGTGCACACATATGTGCACGAGCATCTTGTATGCATTTACACAATCACACATGTGCAGGCACACAGAGAGAGAGAAAAGAGAGAAAGGAGAACCTAAGTCTATACAATGATCTCTACCTCATTGGGTTGTCACAAACGAGAAATAGAAAGAGACTATGCACACAGAGGGAAAATTCTGCATAATCCTTGAAATAGATCAGAGCTGCAAATGTAGCTCCTGGCAGTATAAAATGTTTCCAGTAGTAATTCTCAACAATAAGGACGTGGCTAATAAGTTAAGCTATATATGCCATGATTTATTTATAGAATGCTGTATAATACAACCATTAAAATAATGCTCTGAAGAATATTTAATGGCACAGAAAAATGATCACAATATAATTTTAAGAGAAAAAATGGGGCCATAAAACTCAGGTCTTAATTCTGTTCTTAAAAGAAAAGAGTGGAGTGTGTGTGTGTATGTGTGTGTGTGTGTGTGTGTGTGTGTAGTGTGTGTGCATCTAGAAAAGGAACTAAGGGAAAATACAGTGAGATGTTGATTGACAACCCTTCCTTTTAGACATCTCTTTTTCATACTTTGGGGTTTACAGGTTTTTCTCTAATATACCTGCCTTGTTCTCATAACAATACATGTGTTTTTTAAAAATTCAGACACCAACTTGCTTGTTTGACAAAGTTTTTTTTTTTGCGGGGAGGGGGGTCTGGTTGGTTGGTTTTCATTTTGTTTTGTCTTGTCTTGTCTTGTCTTGTCTTGTCTTGTCTTGTCTTGTCTTGTCTTGTCTTGTCTTGTTTTGTTTTGGTGCGCAGTGTGAGCTAAGCAATATCTCCAACTCTGGGTATACTACATTGAGAAAGTTAACAGGCACGATTTTCGCACAATGCCCTCCAGCCTGGCATTCAATTCCTCTGAACAATATTGCTCCATTTTCCTCTGCTGTACCTTTAATTCATTCACTGCCCATAGGGAGGACCCAGGTAGTTTCCTTCTCTGGGGCCCTATCGCATTATACCACTTACATTTAGCAGAAATTCAATAATGGACTTCATCTTAACAACCGGATGTCATTTGACAGTGTCCAGTTTCCTAAAACCGTTTAGTATAGACAGAGCAGATAAGAGACACCGTCACACTCTGCTTTCCTCCTGGGTTGTCTCCTTCCTCCACTGACATGGAAGTGATAGGGTTAACTATTCATTCAAGGCCACAACCTGCGCTTTGGACATCAAATCCTTTCCTTCATATACCCAACTCCAAAATGCAGGTGTTGAAGGCTTAGTCTCCAGCTGATGGCACTTTTGAGAAGTCACTGGACCACAAGGACCTTTGTCCATGGATCAATCCATTACTGGAGTCATAGCATGCTGGGCCTACTGGGAGGTGCTGGAGACCTGAGAAATTAGTCCGTTGCAGACACGTCGCTGCCAACATGTCTGAGAGGTCCCTGCCTCTCTCTCCAGATCTTCACCGCCCCCTCTTCCTCTCCCTGCTTCCCTGGATGTGTGAGAGGTAAGCAGTTCTTTCCTTCCACCATGATCTTTTCCCCAGCCACAAGCCTGAAAGCAATGGAACCAGACCACCACAGTGTGAAACAGTGAACCAAAATAAATACTCTTCTAATTATCACATCTCGGCTGTCTGTCACAAGAAGCTGGCTAGAACAGCTGGAATCTCCTCAAAGCAGAGGCTCTGGGAAGAAGAGATTTTCTTTCCCCAGATTCTACAGAATCTACAACGAATCTGGGTTTTCCCACATTAGGCATTGTGTGGACACGACAGATGTTCCCCATGGTTTCTGTTCCTCACATTCCTCAGGCAAAAGGCAAAGCCTATAGTAATAATAATAAATAATAAATAATAATATTATTATTTCTTATAATAATATTTTAATGCATAAACAAATATATAGGATTACAAGGAAAACTACTTACATTGAAGTACAACTCTTGAAATATTATGCCTCAAACATATGTATTGTACAGGAATAGATTTGTTCCTTTGAACCACAGTTTTTTCAAAAAAAGATATAACACTACCCTTGAAGAACAAGCAATTAAGCTTTATTTTTAAAAGACATAAGGGCTGTTTTGCCCAGCTTGACTATGAACAAGAGACGGTGGGAGGTAACGCATTTGCTATTTTGTACAATTCAATTGATTTTGACTTTGTGTATGTCCTAAGCATTCAGTCTTTAAAGATACATTACTGCAAACAGAATTAAGGCTTTCATGATATTTACAAATTAAAGAGAGATTTCTCCCCTGGAACACCAAAATTCCCCCCAAAGTTTTCAGTTAAACTCTAGTCAAATGTATGTATGTATGTATGTATGTATGTATGTATGTATGTATGTATGAAAGTATGTACTATTACTCTATGTTTGCATGCATGATTTGGGGTCAGGGGTAGGACATGTTCACATAAGGGTCAGAGGACAGCCTGGTTGAGGTGGTGTTCTTCATCCATCTTTATGTTGATTCCAGGGTTGAACACTCAACCTCAGGTTTGTGAGGCAAGTACCTGCTGAGCCAACTCACCTGCCATCAACTTGGATTTTGTCTGCCAATCAATGAGCTTGTGTTTGGCAAGGTCAGCACCTTTAAGAGTTTGTATCAATACAAAAATGTGAGTTTGTAGTTCAGGCTCAGTGCTATCAGGAGACAAATGCATTTTGAAAGAGTGTTCGTTTTTAGGGTATTTGTGAGTCTTTACTTTTATACAATTTGACAGAATCTTCTATGTCAGCTCTGATGAGGGACCTTCTCTCCTAGCATTTGCAAGTTTTCAAGGATAGAAGTCTCAGCCTTGTTTGCATGCCAGTAGCCTAGCCAGGGAATCTAGAAAGATTTCAGGAGCATCCCTGATAGCTACATCAGAGCCTGGAATCAAGATTCATCTCACATAGATAGTTAAAAATATCTGGTTGTCAGCCAACCATTAGACACACTTCTGCCATCCAAAGTGTCTTAGCATCAGGTTTTCTTCTTCTTTAATAAAAAATAAATAAAAAACAAAACTTCCCTTTTAAAGACAACAAGCTGTGTCTCTATAGGAATACTTAGCAATTGTAATGGGATCTTATCTCCAGGTTCTGGTCCCAGTGCTCATGACCTTCTAGAAGTCTAGTTCCAGAGGATCTGGTGTCTTCTGACTCTGGGCATCAGGCACACACATGGTACACAAACATACACATAACAGGAGGGAAAAGTCAAGGATGCTTCCTGCAACTTAACTGTTGCTACATGAAGCACCTCACTTTCTGCTAGTGTTTGATGATAAAACCCTCGAACACTGTTGTTCAAGACGGCTTTTTGAGAAAATTAGTGACTTTTTTGAACAAAACTTTCTTTTGGGATTTTTAGGTAATAGGATTTTAGGCAATAAAACTCAACCATTCATTCAGAACAATCCCCAATAATCAATTCTAGGGCATCCCCAAGAAGACTCCAGCTTGGCCTCATCTCCTAAAGGTCCCGCCATCTCCCAACAGGCTGAGGACCAGCTCGGTAAGCACATGAGTCTTTTGTGGACACTTAACCAGACCACGATGTGCTTCAAGCATGCCAGCCATTATTCATAGAGCACACCTTTTGCTGGGAAATCACTTCCAGTTTTTCCTCTTGTTCCAGCTGACAAAGCCACTCATGAATTCTGGTGTATGCTGCTTGTGGTCAAATTCCTTCAGTGGTATGGGCCCCTTTTTGTTTAGCATCTGGTAGCAAGATTCAAGATTCTTCCCAAAAGGTTTTCATGAAGTTGTAACTGCATGTTGGAATCACATGGCTTTTCCTTCATGCATGCATGCATGTATACATACATACATACATACACACATACAAAACCTCTCCTTTTATTTGGATGCATTTTTTCCAAACAGGCAGAAGACACATGGTCTCATGTCTTCTTGCCTTCAAAATTGCATTCTCAAGATTTTCCTATGAAAGAAAAAAAGTCAAAATGACCCCATCGTTTTGGCCCCATCATTTCATTAATGTAAATAAAACTATATACATTTTCCACTAGATCTTCCTTTTCTTTGCCCATGCAAGATAAATGGGCTCTGTAAAAAGTAACTAATAAGACTAAGACAAAGTATTTTATTCCACTGACATTCTTTGGAGTCTAATACTTTGTTTGTGGTTCATAAGGTAATTTGTTTGATAAATTTACATAGGGGGAAATAATTTATAGGTTCAGTAAAGTGTAAAATATTCATTAAACTCTGTAACAAGTAAGTAAAATAAGACAGATTTTACAAGTCAGGAGTTCAGCACTATTAGTAGTTCTTAGCCTTGGTGCAGATGGGAGACCCTAGCAACTATAAAGGGCTCTGTCTTCCCTGAAAGGAATTCAGCTCTTGCGGCAAGTGCCTGACTTTCAAGAAATCATGGCTGCCATTTCTGATATTGTCAGTGTTTCTCACAAAGGTGTCTTGTAAACCTGTAGTATTCTCACCAAATAATAGCATAAGATCATCAATAGCATACTGGGTCTGTCAGACTATACTACATGACACAGATGCTTTACGGATAAAGAGAAAAAAGGGAAAAATAAAGCCAAGAAAGGACTGACTCTACTTCCATCAGGGTTCATCACATTGCGGGAGGCCCAGATCACTGTGTCACCTGTCAGCAACCACCATAAACGGTGCTGGTGCTTTACCCCTCACAGTAACAGACCAGCAGTCAGAAACATCACAGCAGGACCAATCCCCTGGAGGCCACACTGGCTACTGAGAGTTAAAAATTCATGTGAGAATAAATCTGATTTGTAAAACTTTAGGGACCTTTGAAGATTATTCGACCCATCCCACATGTTGGACTACAACTTCAGGGAAGAAATGTTGGAAGATCTGTGTTCCCTGCTCTCTGGCTGTCCCACTGGTGCACATGGCTGCCAGGAAAGGGCCAGCCAGTCATGATGCAGGAGAGTCTGAGCTGGAGTGATCTCCAGCTGCGTCCCAGACAGTGTCTCGGCTGCTGCAATGTCAAACTACCGGTGGGTGTAAATAACATTACAAATATCTACACTGACTGTAATGTGATATGAAAATATTTATTCTGTCTGCTAATGTCAAGCTCATAGGCCATGCTAATCCCACTGGTTGTTCCTACACTTGTAAATTGAAGGAAACACCACCTTTCACAGAGAGGTTGGAAAAAAACAAAGCTGGAAGGACTGGAGAGATGGTTCAGTGATTAAGAGCACAAATTATCCCTATAGAGGACCTGGGTTTGGTTCCCAGAACCCACATCAAAAACCTCATAAGCATCTATAACTTCAGTTCTAAGGAATCAGATGTCCTGACCCCAGGAGCACCTGCGTTCACATGAACAATACCTACACACAGATCCAAAAGACCTGTAAGAAAAAATAAAATAACTCATTTTTTCCTAAAAAAAAAAAAAGCTTTCTCTACCTCCTACTTGTGTATCAAGATGTAAGCTCTTAGTTACTGCTCTTCCTGGCTACATGCTGCCATGCTTCCAGCCATGATGGCCATGGACTGCCATACTCACTGTTCTAGTGCTGAGAAGAGACGCCATGACCAAGGCAATTCGTATAAAAGAAAGCATTTAAGTGTGGACTTCCTTACAGTTTCAGGGGGTCAGTCCAATAGCATCATGGTAGGGAGGATGGTGTGTGGAGTTGCAGAGAGCTTTGCATCCTTATTGAGAGAGAGAGAGAGAGAGAGAGAGAGAGAGAGAGAGAGAGAGAGAGAGAGAGAGAGAGA
>NW_021605583.1:669835-708355 GCF_004785775.1 Grammomys surdaster | reverse complement strand
AGAGAGAGAGAGAGAGAGAGAGAGAGAGAGAGAGAGAGAGAGAGAGAAATAAGAATGGACCTGGCCTGTCATGGGCTTTGGAAACCTCAAAGCCAACCTGCAGTAACATGTTTCCTCCAACAAGGCCATTTCTTCTAATCCTTCCAGTCCTTTCAAGGAGTTCCACTCCTGGTGACTAAGCATCCAAATTTATGAGTGTATAGAGAATATTCTGATTCAAACCACCAAATGAGCTCACCCTCTGAAACTGTAAGCCCCAAATTAAATGTTTCCTTTTATTAAGGGGGATGGAGAAAGAGAGAGAACAAGCAAGCAAACTGGAAATTTTCCCCTAAACTTTCATTGGCTCTCTGACTCCTAGTCCACTGACCCATGGGAATTGAGGTCCAGGGACCTCAATTCATAGCCACTGTGTTATATGCTTCTTCATAGTTTGTGAAATCCGTAATTTTAGATAGGAGAAAGAGGAGAATAGACAAACTTTTATTATGCTGAATTTAATTTCGTTTTTTTCTTCTTTGCTTTTAAAATGTTATTTTGGAGAAGAGGTAGATAGGCGTAGATAGTTCTTTAAATGACTTTGGATAGAAAAAAAATGGGAAATCAACAGCCCTGTCAGTTACACATACACACACACACACACACACACACACACTTTCCCCTTTTTGGTGCTGTGGGTAGAACTCAGGCTTCACACATGCTAAGAAAATAGTCTACTATGGAGCTATGTGTAGCCCAAGTCTAAAACACCAGTACTTGATTGCTATTCATTGTCCCTGGATACCATGACAAACACACCAAGCTACACTGTCTATTCTCTACAACAAGACATAATGAGCATGTATCCCCACTCTTCTGGAACAAGTGGCCCCTCCCTAGAACAAAGTAGCAACCATTCTCTTGTCAGAGATGGTGTGTAAGGTGAGGGTTCAATCTACCCATTTGAACTTGTTAAGGATGAGGTATCTGGTGTCTGGAAACGCTGAGGTTACCTGCTATCACAGGGGAAACTGACTCCCAGATAAGGATAACAGAGTAAAGCCTGAAGGTCCCTGGACCCTTGAGACAACACAGAGCTGATCCCATCAGGAGCCATGCCATCACCAGATTTCTTGCCATGTGAGATTATAGTCAATTGTTTGTGTCCATTATCTTTTTTGATTGACACTTAATAATTAGATTATTTAATATGTACAATGTCATGTGTCAATTCATGTGCACTCTGTGAAATTACCAAATTAAGTTAATTAGCATATTCATTACTTCAAACATTTGTTATTTCTTTCTGATGAAATATTAGAATCTTCTAGCTAATTTGAAGTATTCAATGTGTTATTAGCTACATTCATCCTACTGTGCCATAGAAAGCAAAAACTTACTCTTCCTCCTGTCTAATTACAGTTAGAACCAATCCCTCTGCCCTCAATAGTCTGTGACAATTACCATTTTACTCTCAACTTCTGTGAGACAACTCTGTATGTGTTCCTCACATGCTATGGAATGGTACGATTTTTGTCTTCCTGTACCTACCTTATCTTTCTTTACTTTGATGTTGTTGAAATCTGTCCATGTCACAGAGGATAGGATTTCAAGCGTCTTAATGGCTAAATAGTATTCCACTACATGTGTGTACAAAATGTTCTCTATCGACTCATCAGATAATGGACACTTGGGTTAATCCCCTATCTTGGCTAGTTTGGGTACTGCTGCAGTAAGCAGAAGAGTAAAGGTGTGTACACTGTATTGATTTCGTTCCCTTTAGTATTTACCCAACAGCAGGATTCCTGAGTCATACAGTATGGTGGTTTGAAAAGAATGACCCCCAGAGGATCATATGTTTGAATAGTTGGTCCTCAATTGGTGGAACTGTTTGGAAGGATTAGGAGGCGTGGTCTTGTTGGAGGAAGTGTCACTGGGAACGGGCTTTGAGGTTTCAAAAGACTCACCCCATTTCCAGTGTCTACTCGTGCCTATTTGTGAATCAAGCTGTGAGCTCTAAGCTGTTCCTTCCGCCATGCATTTTCTCTGCCATCATGGACTCTGATCCTCTGAAACCATAAGCCCAAGTAAATGCTTTCTTTTATAAGTTGCCTCTGTCATTGTGTTTGTCAAAGCAATAGGAAAGTAACTAAGATAGATGGTAATTCGGGTTCCAATTGTTTGAGAAACATCTGTAGTTTTTAGAGAGTCCTTTAACATGCAGGTGATTTCATCCTACATGACACAGCTGGGCACCTTGGAAAACATTAAGAAGAGGCCTTGGCTTTGCAAATGCATTCCTCAATGTGTTAGACCATCTCAGTTTTTACAGATCACCTCTCCTGTAACTTCAGTGCAATCCACACACCCCACCATGCCCCTCCTGACTACGCCATTAATCCAACCTGCTTTTCTGTCTACACTGCTGACTCCAGCTCAGTAACTGCCAGCTCTTGTCTGATCTAACTCATCAACTCCCCAACTTTGACCACGGACTTTTCTAAACAGTAGACAGAGGAAATTTGTGTGATAAATATCAGTTCATGTTACTTTCCTCTTTAAACCCTTGCCATGGCTTTCTATAGCATGTAGAATATGGGGCAAACTCGTAAGTTGTATCCCTCAGTTCTCACCAAGCTATCCCCCACTTTGACCCATCACCATGTTCAGCTAGAGCATTCAGATCTCAGATCTCCGCTTAGCCTTCACTTTCTAGGAGAAGTCTCTCATGGCCACACCCTTCACCTGGCCCCTCGTATACACTCTCACAGCACTCTACAGCCTTCCCAGTGATTCAGAACAGTCTTTTGGCTCACCGTTAGACGCATGTCCTGTAGTACGGTGCAGATATTCAAAACATATTCATGGAAGGAACAGATAAATGGTCACAGATAAACAGAAGCATCCCTTGGAGGAGTTGGTCCCCCCAGATCTAGCTTAATCAGCAGTTCCTAGAATCCCCATTTATCAGCTCCATGTCTTTCCATAGATGGCAGCTTCCACTTGACACTCCCTCTAGCAGAGAACTGAAACAGGAGCCCAAAGCAACCCCTACCTTCTCTCCAAATGATTGAAGAAGAAAATATTGCATGGTGCACATTACACATTGAATTGTGTGACCTTCCCTCAAAGTTCTTATGTTGAAGTCCTTTTCCCCTACTCCCTGTAGAGGTAGTAAAACGATGAAGACTTTGAAAAGTCATTAGGTACAGACGTAGTGAGGGGATTTGAGGTAAATAGATAAAGTCCCCATGATGAGATCACTGTTCTTCTAAAGAGAAAAAAATCTAGGGTGTTCCCTTTATACACGAACACTTAGAGGGAGAGAAGGGGAGAGAGAGCGATTGATTTAAGCTGTGTTTGTTTGTTTGTTTGTTTGTTTGTTTGTTTAGAGGTGTGCATGTGCCATGGAGCACATAGAGAACAGCTGACAAAAGTCAGTTCTCTTCTACCATATGAATCCCAGGGATTGAACTCAGGCCTTCAGCCTTGGCAGCAAGCACCTCTACCCACTGAGCCATCTTGAAATAGCTGAGAGGGAGGGAGGGAGGGAGGGAAGGAGGGAGGGAGGGAGGGAGGGAGGGAGGGAGGGAGGGAGAGAGAGAGAGAGAGAGAGAGAGAGAGAGAGAGAGAGAGAGAGAGAGAGAGAGATTGATTTTAGGATACATCAAGAAGGCAGAGTCATCATATTCTGTTTACCTCTTGATCCTGGACCTCCCAGCCACCATATCTGTGAAAAAAAACAAACGAATGCTTGTTGATAAAGCCACAAGGCTATAGTATTTTGATATAACAGCATGAATTAGTTACATTTTGTTGCTGTGATAAAGTGCAAGGACTAAAGGCAACTTACAGGAGAGTTTATTTTGGTTTGTGGTTCAAAGGTCTAGATTTCCACAACGTCAGGAAGGCATGGAGGCAGAAGGAGGAAGCCAAAAGCTGACATCTCAACTGTACCCAGGAAACAGAGAGACCAACAAAAGGTGGAGACATAGCTGTAAACTCTCAAGGCCCATCTCCAGTGACATACTTCTTCCAGCAAGGCTCCTGTCCTAGAAGTTCTATAACATCCTCCAAAGAGGGCAGCCAACTGGAGACAAGTATTTAAATACATGAGCCCATGTATGACTCCATGCTTTGTTTGCTCCATACTTAGCTTAGGACATCTTAAGCTAAGACAGTGAGTAAAGAGTATGAGCTACGGAATCAGAAACACATTCTACTGTTGCTCTTGCTGGCTATGGATCATTCTAGTGCTTCCACTTGCCAGCTAGGTATAAAGCACTCAAGCCCAGAGCCTCATCTATTAAAGGGACAACAAGAGCATGCAGAGTTGCCGTGCAGATTAAACAGGACACATATCTAAAACCTTAGCAGCAAGCCTAACACACAGTGTAAACCTTCAGCTATAAGTGTTTTTACTCCCGTTTGGACTCCTGAAATCAACCTGATGAGGGAGTGAGCCATCTTTCAGAGATGATGAAGCAAATCTGAGGAGGCTCTAGTGGCAGAAAGAGCAAAGAGAGGCCAGGAAGCACCCAGATGGTGCTGTTTTCCATCACATCCTACACCCACTCTGGTTCTCTGGGGCCCAGCAGCTCTGGGACCGTCTAGTCTCAGAAGACATAACACCAGACATTTTCCCCCTCTAGGATACCAATGTGTTGAGCTACTTGTAAATGCAGAAAAAACTGGCTTCTAATTTCCACAAGAACATCCATTGCCTCAGGAATTGGGGTGTACCCCAGAGGGAAGTCCCAGATAATACAGTAGCATCCAGGAGTTTTCAACAGAAGCTCCTATGAAAGACATCCCCAAATGTGCATTGGGTTGTGGGGTGAGTGTGTGTGTGTGTGTGTATGTGTGTGTGTGTGTGTGTGTGTGTGCGTGTTTGCACTGTTACAGACCAATGGCTTTTCACAAGCTAGGAAAGCCCTCTGCCACTAAGACATATCCCCAGCCTCAGTGGGATTTCTTTCAACACTGTGGTAACTTCCTCCCTGTTCTGGGACTCTAGACTGGTGAATTTCATGACAGCCTCATGAGGTTGATAATTGAAGAGTGTCTCATAAGAATACAATTCAGAAACAGCTTCACCATGTGCATGTATTTGAAAACTGCGAGTAGTGATGTCTTCGTGCTGCCTGCCTGATATTTAGCTGAGAGCCTCTACTTAACCACAACCAAGAGGAAGAGAGAGAGAAAGTGTAAGGTGTGTGCACAGCAACGGGGCAACTCAATCAATCACTTCTAAAGGGCACGCTTCCCCTGGAGAACAGGTTTAAGGAAATAAGCACGCAGACTTAATGGAAAATTTTCAGAGTCTATTGATTGAAATCTGTTGCATTTTCTTCCTATTTGAGAACACATCATTTTTGCATTAGGCAATTGGTTTATGACTTAGGTAAATAGAAAACACAGAAAACTTTTCAGAGATGGGGGAGTTTAGCAAAGATGCCTCATTCCATCACTCTGTGATGCTCCCCGTGGTCTTTCTGATGAGCTTCCTCCAAGCTCTTTCAGAAGAAAGCCCCCTCTCTGCCCAACTGCTGATAACAGTAATCATGGTGACAAGCAGCTGCTCCCACAATGCATCACTCTCCTTTGTCTCCTTCCTCTGCAGAAGCCACCCCTCCACCTGCCTGGAGACCCTTCCCTGGCCTCCTTATCCACCCCGGTCCACCACCATCGGCCTCGGAGGCAGTCTGTCTCCCACAGGAAGTCATGGCTGTGCTCCTAGCAGTAGTAAGAGCTTCCCTAGCGGGTTCCAACAGTGCCTTGTTCAGACCCCTAGGGTGACAATGATCATACAGTTCTACTACCCCTCCCAAACACATTTCATGTGTGTGTTCTTATAAAGCTAAGTCACCACCCTGTTGTGATAATGACCACTCTGTCCCTATTGCTCCATTTTAAAACATTTTTTCATATTTGAACATTTCTAAAATCAGAATGTTTTGAAAATAATGTGTACATTGAGTGTCTGTGTGATTTTTTTCTTCTAAAAAAAAGGGTGTTATTATGTTGAGAGCATACCTTAAAATCAAATAACTATGTTTCTTGTGTCTTGCCTACAAGCTCCCAGGGAGCAGGAACTGTGTTTTAGTCACCTGAGCATCTCCACCCCCTCAGAAGAGCGCCTCCCATGCAGTTGGTATCTAAGGGCTGAGGAATGAGGGTAGCTTAGTCCTTCTCTCTGCTGCTGTAACAGATAATTACACAGAGAACTGCATTACCTCTGAGTCTGAAGCTGGGAAAGCTAAGGTCAAGACGCAACCAGATGCAGTGCCTGATCAAGCCATTATCCTTTTCTACCATGGTGTCATTGTAGGTTGTGTCCATGGCAAAAGGTGGCAGAACAAGACGGAGCACTCTCCCTTTGTTATAAGGACGTTAATCCATTCCTTATGGAAAAGCCTTCTTGACCTAGACGTCTCCAATTAGGTCCTAGGCCCAACAAGTTGGTTTAAGAATGTTTCCAGTGCATGAATTTAGGGTACATGTTCAGACCACAGCAAGGGAGGAAGACAAGGAGGAAGGGAAGGAGCCCTAAAACTTAAGAAGCTCCTTTACTTCCCTATCCCATCTCCCTGGAGCATACAAGGACGTCTCCAAGAGGATTTTCCTCCTTGTCACTCCCTGCATTTCCCTGGGGGAGGGGGTGTGAAAACAACACAAAAGTCACCTACCACGTGGGATACACTAGGATCTTACTCCTGTCATCCTCAGGAGACTCCCACAGACAGGTACAATCCCAGCCGCCTCTAGCCTCTACCATCTCTTGGTGGCTTCAAGAAAAGAATCGGGGCTTTCTTTCTTTTTGTTCTGCTACCTGAGACTGAACCTAAGAGTCCAAGCACATTGCTCAAGCCCTCTACCACTGAGCTATAGCCTCCAGTGGCTTCAACTCACTTCTTTTCTTCAAGATCTTTGAGATCTGGCATCTGACTGCCTCCGGAGGCTCATTCTTAAAAGCAGCAGCCATGCCTGGTAATCATTCATCGTCTCGTCTCATCCCAGCTCCTTACTCAGCCCTCCCTGTTTCAGGAAACAGTGCCATCATCACTAATGCCACCAAGCCAGAGAGGCATTCCATCCGAGCATTCTTCTTCCCTCTGAGCCACACAACTGGGCTTCAGTTCCATGTCTTGGCCATTGATGAGACATCCTGAGTCAATTCAGTCTTTTGGCCGCTCCTTTGCACACAATTCCCCTGGCCTCTGTATTCTTCCCTCCTTCATCTGTTGCCCTTCAACACTTGAGACCTCTGCTTAAACTTTGTTTCCTTCAGAAAGGCTTTACTGCTCTGTAGTTTTAGTTTAGGGCCTCCTGGCACCAACGTCCCCAGAATGGCACTGTCTCTGCCATGTCTCAAAACGTTACATGTTGTTTGCTTGGCTACATCTAAATGATATGGGGACAGGGAAAGAGTCTGCTTCACTTGTAATAGTTCCAACATATAAGAGATACTCAATGTGTATTTCTCGAATTATTGGGTTCAATAAAGGAACTGTGAACTTGATTGGGCAAGGTGTAAGTCACTGGCAAATCATTTGTCTCAGTGCCGTGAGACATGAAATGTAGGGAAGAGACCAGCTCTGCCAATGCAGCGATGGAACTTAGGTCAACTCATCAGGCTCAGCATCTCATGAGGCTCATGTTCTTCAACAGAAATGAGGATAAAAGGCATCGCATGGGACTATCACAAGCTCAGTGGCTATGACTTCTGTCCAAATGTATCCATGATCTCCTAGTCTCTGCATGACCTCGCCCTGGCTGCTGCAGGCCATGGAGGCTCAGCCTGAAGCAGCAGAACTCACAGGTGGGGCTCAGCACCAAGTTCAGCATGTGTACTCCATCTCTACCTTTTCTGCTGTCTCATACCACGGGGCAGCTCCCAGAAGTCTTCACCGAGGCCTCTTCCAGTACTCGATCTCGGTGGAGGATTTAATGAGCCTGAAGGCCTGGGAAATACACTGAATTAAAAGACAAAACAGATAGCATTGTGCATTTTAGTGAAACGGCAATTAGGAGCAGCAGCCACCATGTACTCAGGAGGGCAAGAGAGACGAGGAGAAAAGGGATAAAGTGACCTCATAAAGACACTTAATTTCATTACCACCAGACACCGTTTCCCATTACTGCTCTTGGTGTTTAATGGTTTTATGATTCCATCTATCGATGCTTAGCTAGTTCATTAACTGTGCTGCTAAAAATACAATTATCTCCAACAAACCTTTCATCACTAATAAAAGAAGGAGGGGTAAACTCCATCATTACCAGAAAGCAATGGGGTGGACACATTGGCGTAGTAATACCTTGAACCCAAACTAAGAAACTAAAACTCTGCTTCCAGTTCAAAAGTGAATCAAGCAATTTCTTTGTTTTTTAAACTGAGTCCAACTAATCTGTTGGGCTGATTTTGCACATCCAGTTGGCACTGACTTTGATTGAGCCAGCTGAGTAAATCTACCATCAAGTTAGTGATGAATCTGAGATGTGGGAATCCACAGAATGGCCTATTCATTCATCGGGTGTCTAAGAAGCCTTTCCTGGATACCATGCTTTGATCAGACAGATTACAGACACAGGAAAGAGGCTGAAGGCACACAGATCCCATCTTCTGACAGCCTAAAGATGAACAGAGAATATGACTGTACTAAAATTGGAGAAGTAAGTGTCAGTTATTGAGCTGAGAGTCAATATAGACCTCTATCCCTGATTTGGAACAGGGGAGAAGAAAGTGGATACTGAGCAGAGCAGGAGATGGGTGTGGCTTTTCATGTCACTTACCAGAGAAGCCAAAATCAACACAATGACCTTCCATACATAGCATGGTGGCTTGAGTGACAACGGCCTCCGTAGACTCAAAGGGAATAGCACTATTAGAAGGTATGGTCTTGTGGGAGGAAGTGTGTCACCAGGAGTGGGCTTTGAGGTTTCAAGTGCTCAAGTCAAGCCCGGTGTCTCTCTGCTGCCTGCTGATCTGGATATAGAACTCTCAGCTCCTCGGCAGGACCACATCTCCTTCCTACCATGACAAAAATGGACTAAGCCTCTGAGCTGTAAGCCAGCCCTAACTACATACTTTCCTTTATAAGAGTTGCTGTGGTCATGGTGTCTCTTCACAGCAATAGAACCCCAGGACACATATCCAGTGGGGTCTACTCTGCTCTCTGCCCACTTTGCCTTTACCTCTCAAGAGGGCTAAAGTGGAGGAAGAGAAGGCCAGTACATATAGTCTGGGTCTGCAGTCATTAGGACCAGAGGAATGACAGAAGTTAGTGTAAAGTTTTAGGCAATCTGTTTGTCCTAAGGGTATTTTTATGGATAAAAGATGAAGCATCCACCTGTAGACTCATGTTTGAACATTCACCCCCCAGCTGGTAGCACCATTTTAGGAGGTTACAGAACCTTCCAGATGCTAGCTGGAACAAGTTGGTTTCTGGGAGTAGCCTTGAAGGTAATGCTTACTTCCGGTGACAGACCTAGCACTCTGCTTTCTGCTTAGCCAGGATGTGAACAAGTCACACAAAATCTCATCCCCACCATAGCAGAAGCTGCTTCTGCCACCATGCCTTCCCGACCATAAAGCTATAAGCCCATCTTCCTAAACTTGTCCTGCTAGATTTTAAGTCATGGTGGCAGGAAAAGTACCTCATACAAAGGAACCCTCATCTATTCTCCTAGAGCCCAAACTGTGCTTGGCAACCATGTACTCCTCCTGGCCCCGTCTCCTACAGCTCCTGTGTTCTCTATGTGGGCATCTGCACTGTTTCTTGCCATGGCAGTCACTGCACTTTTTCTGTCTCTGTCTAGAGTGCTCCTCCCATGCCCTGCTCCCCTTCCTGTATGAATTTCAGTGCCATTTGAGATACTGTGTGGTTTACAACGGTGTTTCTGCTGACAGTCTCCTCAGCTGAGATGCTGGCTCCCAGAGGGCAGGCATTCCTGCTTCGCTCAATCCCCAGCACCACACACTTCCTGCCATTTAAATGGTAATAAGTATCTTTTGGCCTGCTGAAGTTATTAGTCACTGTCTCCTAAGTACACTGTCAAGTGTACCCTCTGGATACTGTAATGCCAGCATCCATCTGACAGACAACTCCCTCAGATGATCTCTCAATAAAAATTTTGGGAGAAAGTAAAAGACTAGAGAAAGCAGGAAGCCGGGGTTCTCCCGCTGTGTCCACTCACTCCCCTGTTGGTATCTCTAAAGTAGGGATGTCTGCACACCCAGTGTTCCTTGTGACCCACTACTCTGTGTCCTCTGTGCCTCTTCCTCCTTTTGCTTCTCAGTCCGAGCTACTGAGGCCACTTCCCATGGGAAATAAGCTCTTTCCTTTACTTTGCCAAGTTTCTATACCTATTCATACCTTCGTTAGAGTTAAAGTCCCTCTGTTTGATGTACCTAGCAAGGTTTCTATATTCCTGGTTGCATCCTGGCAAGGGTAATGAATCCAGAGGGGATGCAATGAATCCTGGTGGGGGGAGGGGAGAGTCAAAACATCAGCATGGCCCAAGGGACTCAGACAACCTAGGGAAAGGGCAGCACTCCAGTGGAGAGGATTCCACCACTCAACTCTGAGAGGAAGCTCTAAGGAGTGCAAACTGGTCCTCCAGTAGCCAGCATCCAGGTGCAGGCTGACCACCCTTGATAATGGACTGGCACTGACTCTCCTTCCCTCCTTTCCTTCCTCGATTCCAGTGTGCAGATGAACTGTGATCATGTGATTGGCCAGTTTCCTGTTCCTGCCACCATGCCTTGCCTTTCAGGCCATGAATGCTCTCCCTTGGGAACCATAAAGTAAAGCAAACCCTTTCTTCCTCAAGTTGCTTTTGGTCAGAGTATTTTATCACATCACCTATATGATCAATGACTCAGACACTGTGACCCGGGGACACTTCCCAGGCTTGAGGTTAATGGCTGGCTCTCTGCTAAGCCTCTGCTTGCTGCCAGGAAGGAGCAGTAGGTGGGTTAGAAAGCTGTGCTCCCAGGATTCCAGAACCCCTCGTCCAGAGGCTGTGCTTCCCATGTCAATGAACATCCCCCTCCCTATAAACGACTCCTGGATTCTGTAATTACTCAGCAAATGTCATGTTTGCCACTGTGCTGTTAGTATAGCAAACAACTCCACACCAATGTAAATATTTTTCATGGCGCCCTTCCAGCTCTCTGACGCATGTGCTTCCAGATGCTCATGCAGGGGACGGGCGCATCATCTGTTAGGAGCCAAGCTCACAGGAGGCTGCCCAGAAGCCAGTGCCAGTCTGCTGAGAAATCCAGACTGCTCCTTGCATTAGAACCCACGTCTATGCTCCCTCACTAGAGACTGCTCACTATCTGCGTGGATTGGGAAATCAAGAACAGTGTTCCAGTGGTTTTCACAGAAGCCCTTAGTGCAAACATCACAAGGCCAGAAACAGCAGAGAAGCCAGTTGCCTTCAGGCAGGTCGCTGGACTGCGCTGGCCTCTGTCGCTTAATCTGTAAAATAAGAATATTGATCTCATCACCTAATCAAAATGAGGTTACTGTCATGAGTTACTGTCCTCTGAGCCAAGCAACTGCCATCTTGGGAGTTCAATCTGTGCCCTCTTGAAAAGATCATCCCAGCTGGGCTGATTGACAATTTATATTCCCTTCCAACAGAGAAACGGATTTTAAAAAGTGTGTTTCGGGTATTTGGTGGTGTTTTACACAGCCATGGGGTGGGGTGGGGGGACAAATTATGTCATCTGAAGGAAAATGCATAGAGCTGGACGTTATCATGTGAGACAAAACAAACTAAAGTCGAAAAGACAAGTGTGACATATTTCCTCTCACAGTGGAACCTAGACCTGAACACACATGTATAATACCTGGATACATTGTATACCATATCTATCAGATTGTAAATAATATATCATGTCATATATCACATGGAGGTAGAAAAAGAACTATGGTGAGGGGGAAAGGGAATTATGGGAAGCAGGAAGAAGGGATGGAGTAAGGGAGTGGGAGAGTAAGCAAACAAAAAAAAACAACAATGACAGAAAAAAATTCTTATTATCCACATTCTTGTGGGATGGCAGGCAGTATGAACTCTTAGAAGCAACTTGAAAACTTCCAGAAAGCTTTCAAATGCAGGACTGAGCCCAGGCCATGTGGATAATAACAAGCACCACATAGGCCTGGGCTATATAAGGAAGGTTGCTAAGTTGGCAGGCAAGCCAGTAAGCAGTGGCACTCTCCCATGGTCTCTGCTTCAGTTCTGGCCTCCAGGTTCCTGCCTTGAGTTCCTACCTTGGCTTTCCTCAGTGACAGACTATAGCTTGTCAGCCAAAAATCCCTTTCTTCCTCCAAATTGCTTTTGTTCCGTGTTTTATTACAGCAACAGAAAAGGAAACTAAAACAGTCTTGAAATTAGCAATTCCACAAATAATATATAAAACATCATCAAGAAAGAATAATATTATAGCAATTTGGGGGTTTTGATTTTGGCTTTACTCTGGCTAGTTTTATGCCAGCTTGAAACAGGCTAGAGTTATCTGAAAGGAGGAAACCCAAACACAGTTGTAAAAACTGCCTTCATAAGATGAGGCTGTAGGCAAGGCTATAGAGTACCTTCTTAATTAGTCAGTTAATTAGTTTCTTAATAATGTGGGAGGGCCCAGCCTATGGTGGGTGGGACCACCCCTGAGGTAGTTGTAATGGGGTCTATAAGAAAGGAAACTGATCAAGCCGTGGAGAGCAAGCCAGTAAGCAGCACCCTCCATGGCCTCTGCATCAGCTCCTGCCTCCAGGTCCCTTCCCTGCTTGAGTTCCAGTCCTGACTTCCTTCAGAGCTGGACTATGATCTGGAAGTGCAAGCCAAATAAACCCTTTCCTCCCCAACTTGCTTTTGCTCATAGTGTTTCATCACAGCAATAGAAACCCTGACTAGGACATGGGGGTTGGTTGGTTGGTTGGTTGGTTGGTTGCTTGCTTGCTTGCTTGCTTGCTTGCTTGCTTGCTTTATAACAGCACAACCCTAGAGAGAAGCCAAAACTCCACAATGCAGAGTTATTTAACTCAACAACTCCCACCCACCCCCACACAATGAAACAAAAGATATACCATATATGTGAGCCTATACGTAGCACAGTTATCAGTACATACATCTAAGTGATGCTCTCAGGAAATGCACAAGACAGTGGCAGCGTGCTGTGACTTGTGTGGAAAGAAAACACACATGCGCCTGCATTCAGTGCGCAAAGAATCAAGAAGAACACACAAGAGACCACTGTGAGGCTGCACGCAGCTGGCCTGCCCATCTGACACAGCTGTAGGCCGAGACTTCACCTTTCCTCTATCTCTTTGTGTGCCTCATGCTAAGTTTGTATTTTACTTACTAGGACACATCCAAGTAATAAATAATGAAAAGTTTAGCCCAGCCCTGAATCTCAACCTTTCTTGATGGTATATATCCTTTCTACCTATGTCATCATAATTTTTGACCAATACATAGCATTTTCTACATTTCACTGTGAGTACAGAATTCATATAAAACATAACTAACACGCTTAAAAACATATCTTGTGCCAACCCCCTTCCCTAATACTTTCTGTTCATTATTTCACTGATTTCTCTATGGCCTCTGGCAGTAGAGGCAGTTATAGCCAGATACCACAGATGGGGGCGCGGGGCACAGTAAGGGCACCAGGCCTAAGGCCACTAGCTGCAGGCTGGAGACATTGTCTGACTCCAAAACAATTTGACTCCAGTTCCAACTGCCTTCAAGTTGGCCTTAACAGCCTTACACCGTTGCTCACTCTCCCAACCCCCTCAGCACTCCACACACAGTACCTGCATATTTAGGGGACCTCAATGGTGCCTTTTGAATGGGTGGATAAGTGAGTGAACAATGCTCCTGCCATAACAACCTGAACACTATACTTCTAGGTCCTGTGCATGCTGTTCCCAGACACAGAGATGAATGCAGAAGAATGGGACTGCTTATAAACAGCCATAGGTTTCAATTACTGCCTGGAGAAAAATATGAAGAAAGAATTTACCAGTCTAACAAAGATGAAGGGGCTGGCAGTTTCACACAAGAAAGAATATTTTTAAGCAAAGATGCTGTAGCTTAGACAAGATCCCAAGATCCTCATCTGTCACTTCCACATGAAACACCTTACGTTTTAGTACTTGGAAATGTCAAAGAAGCAAACGCCTGGTTCCTGCCATACAGAACCCACAGGTTCCCTCCAGAAGCAGTAGCCTAGACAGGGTCATCCTACAGCCAGAGAGCTAGACAGGAGGGATCCCATCTGGGACCCCTCCCTTTTCAGCAAAGAAACAAAGGTTCTGATATCCATTATACGCCACCACCTCACATAGCTGATATGTTCACCTATGAGCCTCTTTTACAGTCTTACAGCAAATGCCCCTCAGGCTTCCGTTGACAACTTGAACCAAGGCCACAATTCTCATCTTACATGATTTATACGGGGTTTAAATAATAAATTGCATGGATGTTGCTCCAAGTAGGTCATTAAATAAATCAGTGTATAATTTATATAAATGAACCTAAATCGTGTATAGAAGGATTTCATTAGAAAATCTATCCTGTGGGTAGCTAAACTGGAGGACAGGTGGGAGCACGGCTGTTCTGGAAAAGTCCCTGCACCCGTGATCAAAGTCCAAGTACTCTGTGCCACAGGGCGATTCAGTCCTGCCACCCCGCTAACACTGCAGTCTTCAGGAAGATCGGCTTCCACCTCTGAGCACCCGATCTTGTAGCTCAACACAACACAACCACAGAGACTAAATCAGCCCCAGGCCAAGCCAGCTCCTGACCATATCCACGGCAGATCCCTGAATCAGAGAGGATGCCTTGTGCATTCTGAATGAGAGAGCCCCTGTGGTGCTTCTGCTGACTGCAGGCGCATCTCCTGCTTGAACCCAGGCCAGAAAACAAACCCATGAATCTTCAACTGCCAGGTGTATTCACATTGCCTTGGGCAGATGTCTGCCTGATGCTGCTGGCTGCAAGCTAATGCGGCCCCTGATCTCCCACAGAGCACATTCTAGCTTCCTCCTCTTCTTCCTCCTCTTCCTCCTCTTCCTCCTCTTCCTCCTCCTCCTCCTCCTCTTCCTCTTCCTCCTGCTCTTCCTCCTCTTCAGAGGTATAAATGATGGACTGATCCAATTCTCAAGGTCTTCTGTGGCCTCACTTAATGACAAGAACACACCCCTCCAGTATCATCAGCCCACAGAGAAAGGAACATTGTTAACCTAAACCTCCATCAGCCAGGACTTGGATCCTGAAGGCTGACCCCTAGCCTAGATATCATAGGAACAAGAATTTCAAAGGAGAGGAGAGGACCCCACACTCCTTTTTTTTTTTTAACTTTTGGGGTTTTTTGAGACAGAATCTCACTATGTAGCCCTGGTTGGCATAGAACCCACTTTATAAACCAGGCTGGTTCTGTAAGACTCTAGCAAGCAGAGCCTTAGTTTACCAGAGACCCCCTGAGTGAACCACATGGAGACGAGAGATCCTGCAAAATGCAAGAGGAATTTTTAATGTTCCAGCATGCTGGGGTCATCCTGCATCCCAAAGGGGAGGCGACCTCGTGCAACTTGTTCAGCAGACATTTAGGACATTAGGTCTCTAGGGGTAGTGGCCATTAGGCACAATGTGATTGGCAGAACAGTGACTTTTTAAACTGGTTGGTCTTTAGGGAATGAGGCAGCAAGGACCTCCCTTGTCTGTGTGTGGCCAATGGTCCATTGTTCATGTGCTCTGAACCCTCTCCCCACCTGCAGGTCAGTCCCCAACCCCTGTGGTCTGAGGAATGTTAATTAGCCTCTGTCTTCTGGAGTGGAGGGGTGCCTTAGCGTTCTATGACCTTTCTTTTCCAGGAGGGGAGGAGTCTGGTGGGATTTTCCTCTTCGGTTTCAGACTCACAGAGGTCCTCCAGACTCTGCCTCCTGTGTTGTTTCAGAAAGATCAGTACGGTGAACCTGAACAGTACACAAGATGAGCACGATATTCCAACAAAGTCCTCAAGGAGACATACACAGAGGGGGGGGGAGGGGAGGAGAGAGAGAGAGAGAGAGAGAAAGAGAGAGAGAGAGAGAGAGAGAGAGAGAGAGAGAGAGAGAGAGAGAATAAGAGAGAATATATCATGTGACTCCATCAATCCCACTAGCCTCTGCCTTAGTTAGGGTTTCTGTTGATGCAATGAAACCCCATGACCAAAACAGTAAGTTGGGAGGAAAGGGTTCCTTCGGCTTACCCCTTCACATCACTGTTCATCATCAAAGGACGTCAGAACAGAAAGTCAAATGTGGCTGGAACCTGGTGGCAGGAGTTGATGCAGAGGCTGTGGAGGGGTGCTGCGTACTGGTCTGCTCTCCATGGTTTGTTCAGCCTGCTTTCTTATAGAACCCATGACCACCAGCCCAGGGATGGCACTGTCCACAACGGACCCTCCCCTGTCAATCATTAATTAAGAAAATGTGCTACAGGCTTGTCTACGGCTGAACTTACAGAGGCATTTTCTTAACTGAGATTCCCTCTTCGCAGATGAGTCTGGCTTGTGTCAAGTTGACATAAAACCAGCCAGCACAGTGCTGAACCTACTTTCTTGGCTTTTTCTTACCTCACTACTAGGTTATTTTGCTTGATTGGGGTTATTGGGGTTATTTTTTGTCTGATCTGGTTTGAGGTGTGTGTGTGTGTGTGTGTGTGTGTGTGTGTGTGTGTTGGTTGGTTGGTTTTGGTTTGGGGTGATTCTCCTTGGTTTTCTTTGCTTTTTTTTTTGTGGTGGTATGTTTTATCTTTAACTTGGCTTTTTGTTTCTTTGAGACGTGGTCTCCTCAGGCAGGCTGGCCTCAGGCAGGCTGACCTCCAGTCATCGTCCCCCTACCCCCAAGTAGCAGACAACCACTCCCGATCCTTCTTTCTCCACCTCCCAAGAGCTGGAATGGCAGGTGTGCACCACTGAATCCAGTTTATAGTTGGAGTTTCTTTTTCTTGTTGTTCAGTAACACTTCAGTTCAAAACCCAGGACCTCAAGCGTGCTAGGTTAAGTGATCCCACCACTGAGCCTCAGCCTGCAGCCTCACACCCCACCTCCTGCCCTCTCTGACCCACTGTTGCTCTCCCTACACCACTTGCCTCCCTGATACCTGCTCTGGGAAGGCACATGCTCACTTTGGCATCTAAACTACACTGACACCCTGGAACCCTGCCCAGCTTACCGGTTCTCTCTTTTCCAGAAGACATACAGGAGTGCTTTGTTGGTGGTCTTTAAAGAGCCTCTTCACTCCCTGTGCCTGTCTGACACTCTTCCCTAAAACATGCCGACAGGCGACACCATTTACCAATGACCATTTGCCAAGGTAAGCCTGCTCAGGTCACAGCAGTGCTATAAGCATCTGCTGTGTGTGTCCGGCTTCTATGTCTCTTCAAATGATGTATCCCTTCTACAATGCCCATTCTCTCCTCTCCAGTATTCAATGACTCTCCTTCCTGCTAAGCACTGCCCAAACCCATTTTCCCTGGAAAGCTTTCCCAATGAGCCTCATCCAAGTTTTCCAGCACCTCCACTTCCAGCCCAGCTCAGTTCCCCGTTCCTACAGCAAATTACGTCATGAGGACACACTCAGTAACACCAGTCCAGGTACAGCTTTCAGGTGTGCGTCCTGACTCTCTGATGGTCTTCAGCGACAGAGATGGGGTAACTCACAGTCTACAGCATCCATGGGAGGAACTTTACACACAGTATGCACTCAATAAATTTAACTGTCTGACTAATCCAGAAGAAGCCATTAGCACCCAAACCCCCTCCACACAGGCCTCTAACTGCCCCCCTGAAAACTGCAGGCATTGTGAGCTCCAGGCCCTCCACCTGCTCCCGGCCACAAATTACAGCGCACTGTCGCGTGACTGACTCAACCCTCTGGCATGATCAGAGTGGGGATCAGGTGAAAGGCAGAGCTAAGGGCTGCAGGGTGTGATCTCAAAAGGTCAGGCCTGTCACAGAATCCATCATCAGAAGGCTCTGAATCCCCAAAGCAGGACGGGAACAGCCTCAGATCAACCTGGGCAGCAGCATGCCTTCGGCTCTCTGCTTCCTATTCCAAACCCTCCCTGCCATCAGCTTCAGGGACTATTCCTGGTTCCTACCTTGATCTCTCTCCCCATTGCTTTTAGCCATTGCTATCATTTGGATCTTAAGAGTGTTCTGAAGTCCCATGTGTTATAAAGGCTTAGTCCAAGTGGTGCGACCAGGAGGTGCTAGGACCTCTAAGAGAAAGTCAGATTACTGGAGGTGTGTGTGCTCTTCAGAGGGATACTGGAACTCCTGCCTCTCCTGCCTCTTTCACTTTTTGGCCCCATGAAGTGAGCAGGCCTCTGCTTCTACCAAGTTCCACTGTTGTGTATTGTCCTGTCAAGAACCAAGAGCTAACAATGTCGAGCAGCTGAAACCTGAGGAACAGTGAGCTGAGGTAAACCTTTACTGTCTTCGTTATTACAGTTATTTCTTTTCAGCAATGCAAAGCTGACTGTACAACTACTTTTCACAAACATGGCAAAGGAAAAATCCAAGCAGCTGAGAGATTTTATATATATATATATTTCCTTTTAACCAAAAAAATAAATAAATAAACATTCACTTAAGGCTCATAATTTATGCCCAGAACTGTGTAACTCTTACCTCATTGAACATATACAACAATTCCATTGGGTAAATTACATGTCCACTCCTGTTTTAAAGGGGGAACTGGGGCTAGAGAGACTAAGTATCTTGAGTCCATAAGTCTTCCTAAAGACTTCCTTCTGTTTCTGTACAAACAGAAGGAGTGTAGCTGGGACTGGGATCTGCATAGTCTTCACGCTAATGACGCATATTTCTCACACACCTTGCTGCCCCTTGAGATGGTTGAGATAACTCTCCAAACAGTAAAAAGAGCCCCGCCCGGACAGAAGCAAGTCAAGGGGGGCACGTCGAAAAGAAACTAAACACCAAGGGAGTTTAAGACTCCTAACGGCCACAGCACTGGAGAGATGACTCAGCAGCTGAGGACAATTACTGCTCTTACAGAGGACCCAAGTTCGGTTCCCAGCACCCACATTGGATGGCCTACATCCCCTGCAACTCCAGCTCCAGGAGGACTCCAAGCCTTTGGCTTCCTTGAGCACCTGCACTCTGGTTCACAGATGCACACAGGTACATGCACAAGTACACGTAATTTTAAAATAATAAAATAAATAATTTTTAAAAGACATTAGTAACGTTTACCAGACTCTGGCTCATCTATGTCCCAGATAAGATAGAACCGTGGGTTGGTGGAGACTGATGGCTTCAAGAATGGAGCTGCAGAGATGAGCTTTGAAAGCAACCCTGCAGTGCTGTGAGAACGGAGAAAAGGATCCAGCAGATAGACTTTACCTCCGCCGGCATCATCATTGGCTAATAACTTTTACTCTGTATCTGCTGCTGGATGTCGTGTATGTGATATGGGTTATCTAATTTCTGGGGGTGAAGGGGAGTGAGTGACTGTCTGCATTTGCACATGGGGTAGTGCAAGCATGCAGAAGCCAAAGGAGGACCTTGATGGATGGATTGAGTGGTTCATTGTGTGACCACAGTGGTGAGTACAGCTGCATCCCAGAGGATGGTTTTGTGTGCCTTTTATCACTCACTAGCTCATTCTTTTGAGATGGAACCTCTTACAGAACCTGAACCTTGACACTTTTGTCTAGGCTGAACGGCCATGGCACTCCCAAGGTCCGCCTGTCTCCTCCTCACAGTGTGTGCTCCAGGTAAACATGGCCATGCCTGGCTTTTAGGTGCTAGAGATCCAAACTGAAGCCCTCATGTTTGCACAGCCATCTCTCTAGCCCTGGTTTATCTAACTTAATCCTCACAACAACCCAAGAAAGGGTATTACCAGCCCACTGTCAACAGGAGACCAAGACACAGAAGGCTGCGACAACTGTCTCCAGACTTCACAGCTAGCAGACAGAAGGACAAAGGCAAAACCCCCATTTACTACCTCTTGAACATGAGTCTACAAAATCCAGAGAGCATTTCATTATCCAGCACTGAGTGACTCAGAGCTCCCAACACAGGCTCAGGACATTGGACTTTGGGTGAGCATGGAAGAACACCTCCCACAGAGAACAGAAGAGACCTGGATGCAGAGAGGTAGTCAAGTGTCAGCCATGGACAGTCCAGAGGGAGCAAAGCAGGAGGATGAAAGCATTCTGGCATCAGCCTGTAACCTAGAGGCCTCTGAAGGGCCAGCGGCACTTGGACACAGCCCTGAGCCCTTTCGTCTTATATTTGCCACATCCTGGTTTCATCCAAAGCTCCTCTCAAATAGTCACTAACCTGTGTGAGCAGAACTCTCTCGGAGCTGTGAGTTCTCAAGATCAAAACTAGCCCTGGAGTCTAGCAAGGAGCTTGAGCAGTGAAGAGTAGCAAACACAAGCATGAAACCTGGCATGATCCCCGACACTAGTGAAAAAGCAAAGGCCAGGGATGGGAGGACTATATGTATTTATGATTTCAGCACTGGTTAGGGTAGGAGGGAAGCTGAGACAGGAAGTCATCCCTGAAGCTTTCTGGCCAACCAGTGGAGGCTCATCAGCAAGTCCCAGGTCCCAGGAAGAGAATTTGTCTAAAAACAAGGTAGATGGCTCCTGAAAAATGAGCCTAAAGTCAGCTTTGGCTTCCATATGTGGGCATACACACACACAGACACACATAGACACACACAAACACACACAGACACACACACACACAGACACACAGACACACGTGCACACACACACATGCACACACATACACACACACACACAGAGACACACGCACACACATAGACACACACAGAGACACACACACACCTCAATTTTGGATTCCTTCTTCATGCTATATAAAATTCTTTGTGTTTTTGTCTGAGGAGGTTATTTGGCAAAGTATCTGAAAACCTCTACCAAGAGAAAGGTCTTGAATTTACACTTCTTTCCACACCTTGGAGAGAATTGTCATTTCAGTAGGAGAGGCACAAGAGCTGATTGTAATGCTGGGTGCACGCTGGGCTTGATGGCTGCAGGAACGGTCTGTTTGCATTAGGACACAGGCCTGGTAACCAGGGTAAGTGCTGATGACTGCATAGAAATTATAGTGAATTTCAGCCTGGAAAATTGAAGTTGTAATTGATCTCCATTTTCATATTCTTTTGGAGATTGCTGTAATATAATTATCATGAAAAATTCTGCAAATATATATGAAGCATTTGCAACATCAAATTATTGTGCTAGTATCTTAAAAATATGCCAGGTTTGTGGTTCAATAATCTCCTGCTGTCCACAGGGGGCTTATTCCAAGACTCCCAGGGGATGTCTGAAATAGCAAATAGTGCCAAACCCTGTGTGTATACATGCATAAAGATTACCCACTTATAGTTAAGCAGACAACAACTAATGATAAACTGAGGCATTAATTAATACAGTATTGAAATATCCATCATTAGGCAGAATAACTTGAACACAGCCCTGTGATGCCATGACCTGCCGCTAAGGGGCTGACCGGTAGGGAGCACAGAAATCACGGTTACACTGGACAAAGGATAAGTCACATACCAGGTAAGATGGAGTGAGGACACAAGAGATTTCATCAGACCACTCAAAATATCGCATGATTTAAAATGTACTGTTTCTTTCTGGTATTTCCCTTTTGATATTTCAGACTCCTGTTAACCAGGGAAAGCTGCCACCACCGTTTGTGTTGTGGTCAATGGCACAGTACAAGGAACTACCCTTTCCCATTTGGCACACACGGGAGCTACAAGGCTTCCCTTTTTATCTATGGCAAAGCCAGAGGAAGACCATCCAAGCTCCCCTTCTTTGCTTCATATATGAGCCATTGGACTGCTTCATTCCCAACTGTTCAGCTACAGCAGTAGGAGCAAAATGCTTGTTAGAGAACCTTGAGTTCTATCTGGGGATGTGACTCAGTCAGTAGCAAGCTTGCCTAGTATGCACATAGCCCTGGGTTCAATTCCCATCACCTCATAAACTCTACATGGTGGTGTCTACCTGTCATCTCACCTTTCAGGAGATGAAGGCAAGAGGATCAGAAATGCAAGGTCATTCCTGGCTTTATAATGAACTGAGGGCCAGCCTGGGCTATACAAGAACATACCAGAAAAAGAAAACTTGAATTAAGAAGGGTTTTTTTTTCCCTTTTCCCCAGGTCCTTGAACTTAGGCAATTCTAACCCTGAGCCAGCAGACAACCCTTCAAAGACAGTGTGTCCTCTGGGCAGATCATGTCTAAGCCATTGTCCTGATCCTGGCCGCACACAGCCAGCCCCCCTATCCAGCCTTGTTCCCTCCACTGTAAAAGAAATGATATTTTGCCTAACTTCTGAGACACTTGTGTATATTGTGGGCAGAGCATCTTTCCTATAACAAAAGGCCCTCTCCATTCCAAATCCTTGCAATAATTCTTCAAATAAAGCCAAGGTTACATTTTATTTAACAACCACAGGTACCAATGAATATGCTTGGACTATGAGAAGTGGCACAATTAGGAGGTGTGGCCTCCTTGGGATAGGTGTGGCCTTGTCAGAAGAAGTGTGCCACTTGTGTAGGTGGGCTTTGAGGTCTCCTGATGCTCAGGCTCTGCCCAGTGTGGAAAGAGAGCCTCTTCCTGGCTGCCTGCAGATGACAGTCTCCTTCTGGCTGCCTTTGGATGAAGATGCAGAACTCTCAGCTCCTTCTCCAGGACCATGCCTCTCTGGATGCCACCAGGTTTTCCTCCATGACAATAATGAACAAGCCTCTGGAACTGCAAGCCAGCCCCATTTAAATGTTTTTCTTTGTAAGAGTTGTCTTGGTCCTGGTGTCTCTTCACAGCAATGAAACCCTAAGTAAGACAGAGTAACACACCTTGCTGCAGCACAGTCTTTGGTCAGGATGTCCCAACTGCTCCAGGACCAAATCCTGCAGGGCACTCCTGTGGCCCCACGAACAAATGCTAACCAAGCCTTTCTTTCCCTGTGCTTTCATTTTCAAAGCATGCTGGTGGCCTCACATCCCTGAGTGTCTGACTGACTTAGCCCAGGTCATGTTCTTGGATCCAGAACAGGAAGATACTCCTAGGCTGGCATCCTAGGAATGAAGCAGTGGTCCACATCCCACAGATATCTCTCACAGGTTGAAGAGGGCTTATATCATTGAAGAGAGATGCCTGCTGTGGCTTCCTGTCTAGATCCTAGATTTCTGCTTGTTTTTCAGTATTGTTGTTAAATGATTCTCACTTAGGTCATGATATTTATAGAAAATTCACAGTGATGATGAGCTACTAAGGGCTTCCCAAAGCAATATGTGCCTTCACAGATGACTCTGCCCCTCTGCCCCACCTCCCTCTACCCCTTGTCTACACCTTGCCCTTTGATGAATCAGCCCAGGTGCTGAGACACAAAGGATTCTTTTGTGGACCAGTGAGGTCTTCAGTTCCTGACACTCTTCCCACAAGCCAGAGCCACTTGTCACAGAAGATTCGAGCCCCATGAGTCAGAAGAAAGAGAAGATGTCAGCATTAACCGGCTACCTGCTACTACCGGGACTTCTGCCAAAGGCCAGTGGGGATGGGCAATAAATTGTTGTGCAACATGCCAACATAGCAGCTGGTGACAAGGCGTGAGAGGAAGCCACCAAGCATGGGAATTTCAAGGACCCCTCGGCACACACCAAAATGAGAGTTATTGCAAATCCAGGTGTTCGGGTCTAATTGCACGAAGCAATTTGAAATGTTAATCTGCTTTTCCGAATCTCTCTCCTCTTGTGAGGAGTACAGAAGAGAGACTGGAGGCCAAGGCTTAACGGGGAAGAGAGGGAAGAGTAACTACCTTGTTTCTTTATTTACTTGTTCCTTCCAAATTGTTTGATAGTTTTTGAGCCACAGATTTGCAGAGCTAGGTGGTTAGAATTAACCTTGAACCATAGGTTCTATGTCCTGCTTGAGCCCGGCAGCAGTCAAACTGTGGCAAACTGGCCCCTGGCAGGGAGAGTGTGTGCATCTAGAAACTTGTCCAGGGATGCCTCTTGCATGGCACAGCAGCCAGGCATGCCTGTGGTTCACCCCGGGGCTCCCTTTAGTGCAGGATGAGTCAAATGCACCTGTTCTGAGAAGCTGTAAGCCCTGAGCATTAAGTGAACTTCAAAGTCAGACACACCACCTTCCCTTCTCTTCTATGTTCCTGCCAACTACGTGACCTGGGACGTGAGCTATAGTCTAGATACTGAGTGACCCCAAAGTCTGTGGTTCTATTCCCAGAGAGGTGCTATGAAGGAGTGCTGTGGATATCTAGAAGGAAAACCATGTAACCATGTAAAGTCCTTGGGTCATTGAAAATATACCCTTGAGAGGAATTATGGGATTCCAGCTTCTTCCTGTGTGTCCCCTCTGGCTATAGAATGAGCTGTTTGCTCTTCCATGTTCTCTAGCCATGATGCTGGGCCTCCCCACAGGCTCAGTCACCTGAACCCATCTTGGATTAGTACCAAGACTGTGAGCCAAAATAAAGCTTTTATCATTAAAAGTTCATTATCTCAGGTATTTACTTACCTGAGATACCTGGAAAGCTGGCTATCAAGGCATGGGTCTTAGCCTGTCTATGTTTCTTGGAGTCCCTGTTTCCTTCTTTATGGGAATGGGGTGACAAGGTAAGTATCAATTCAAAAAGAAAGGCTAATGTGAGTTTACAGTTTGAAGGGATACATTCTGTTTGTGGAAGGGACAGATGGAGGCTGCCTGCTTGCACTACCTCTTTACCCAGGGCCCTCTGTGGCTTAGAAGATGCTTTCCAGGGAGGACAATAAAATAGGAGATGTATGGATTTGCCTCTGCTCATAGAATCTTTGTTATATTTCTATTCTGAGACAGAATGAACAAGTCCTTCGGCAAACAGACTTCTTTGACCCACAGGCACCCCCCACTTACTTTGCCCACCCATCCTTTTACCCACAGCCCCTCTAAGACATTCCTTGTCTCCTACCCCTAAGTTCACTGAATTCTAGAAAAGGCCAAAGAACATGTTCTGTGGATTCAGTTTGGCTCAAACCACAATTAGGAGTCTTCACTAGTTCCTTAGCTTAAAAAAAAAAAAATAGTTCTCCAGTGCAGGACTGTGGACTGTGAGAGGAAGCCTGGTAAGGTTGAGCCAATGGCTTGAAGCCCTGGAGACCCTTAAGCGGCAGTAGGAGCTTCACCTGCTCCTGACACCAGGCCCCTGTCACATAGCCATAGCCCCCCATGGATTCATGGCCATCAGTCATATAAGGGTCATGCCCTAAGTCCTTCCATGTGTAGATGAGGCATCCCTAACATCTCAGACCAAGACAATAGGAAAAGAGACCTGTGGTCATGTAGGCTCAAGACAAAGATCTCCATGCTAATGAGGTACCTAGAGGCCCGGAGGGTGATGCCAATAAGATTTCCTTCCCAGACATTCCTCCCTGCAAAAGGTATTTAATCTTAGGTTTACCCTGGGAAGTGGGGTATGGTTTTACGCATTCATATTCCACCATGACAATAAACGGTTTGGAACCACAAACTGTCTCTTTTCACCAAGATCCACTGTGGGGGGCTACAGAGACCGCCTTCGCCTACACAGCCACAGTCTAATCTCCCACAGAAGGCCTCTCTGCTCCCAGCCACAAATGCCATCAAGCCAAGGACAATCACCTTGGGACTAGATGGAGCTCCTCCTTCCCACTCTCTTGGCCCGGGGCTAGACACAGGCCGAGCCCCACCCCACCCCCAATCCATTCTCTGCTCTTCTGCGACTCCCAATGGCGCCTGGATATCCAAGAGCCTGAGAACCCCAAGGCCTCCCTCATCCCAGGGACCCCAGAACCAGCTCAGGTTTTCCCACCCATGGAGCTTCTCTGCACTTCCCTACGGCCCAGCACCCACCCATGGGGGCCCACAACTCTACACTCCAGACATGAGCAAGGCCTAAGCCTATGCTCATGGACCTAACTGTGAAGAGTTAATTCTTTGTCAAACGCCTTAACAGTTCCTGGATGGTAGAATCTTCCAGAGCCCAGGATGCAAGGAACCTACCTATGCAGCCTGAGCACCCTGCTGAAACCCTCTGGACTCCTGACATTGTGTCAGGTTCATCCCATGTTCCCATCTGACCTATGCTGGGGAATCCAAGAACACCTGCTCCTTAAATAGCCAAGTAACCCTACAGAGACACCTGAAACGTGTGCCTGCCACTCGGGGATGGCCTTAAAAGAGTCTCCCAATATCAGCCCAATTTTGACCTGCACCCCCACTCACCCACACCCCACTAACGCAGACAACTTCCTCATAGCTTCAGGCTCTGAATTTTGCTTTTGTTTTTGTTTTTTAAGTTGTCCTTGGGCTACATGGGATTTGACAGAAAAGTGTTTGGAGCCCAAAACCTGCAAATCAAAGGGCATGCCTGGCAGTCCCTTCTGTCTCTGTGACATCTTCATTGGAAGCAGAAAGTGTAGTTCAGAGAACACTGACAGCTGCAGACCCTCCAGCAGGAGGCCAGGAGCCCACAGTCCCTCCAAATGGCAAATTCTGCTGTTCCCTCGTCACCTTCAGTGGCCTGCAGGCTGCCACCTGGAGCCTTGCTGGCCTTTGTTCCCTTCCACAAACTCACAGGCAGCCAGGCGTGTTCTGCTGACACAGGTGCCACGCCAAGGAGCTGGGAAGGTGATACAAAGTAAAAAGATACAAAGTAAAAAGAATAATCCCTAATGAGAGGGTAAAGGGAGCATGAGCCCTTCTTCCCTCGAAAACATCCCATCCTCCTAGCAAGAGTTTAACTGCTCTACCTGAAGACACAAAAACATGTACCACTGCCCTACTCACTGTAACTCCCCTGCTTTTCCCTCCCGCTTCCTTCTGCAGCCCTTCCCAGCTAGTACTTTCTGTACTTCCTGTGAGGTTTAGTCCTGAGAATCCCTGCATGTGAGGAATCCTTTAAAACAACCCTGAAAGGGGAAGTGTGGCATAGTTGATAGCATGCGCATGCTTGCCTAGCGTGTATAGCACCTTGGGTCCTGTCTCAGCATCACACAAACCAGGTACAGATGCCTGCAGTCTGACCACTCAGGAAGCGAAGGGCTTTACAAAGCGCTGAAGTTGATTCTACTTAAGAAAAAATCATAGCCAGGCATGGTGGTGTCAATTTGAGATCAATGCCTGCTAAGTAGCCATACTTTGTTGAAAGTAGGGGAGGGATTTAACAGGGAGAGGAAGCAATGACAGAAGAGTGCTGCGGAAGAGGCGATGAAGGGATAGTGGATCTCAGCAGAGCTGGGCTCTGAAGCATTAGTGGGTTTTGTTTTGTTTTGCTTTGTTTTGTTTTGTTTTGTTTTGTTATTGGTGGTGATGGTTGTTTGTTTTTGCCATTCACTAGCTTCTGCCATTTGCATCAAACAATGCAGAAGCTAAGGACCTGATCTGAGGTAGGCTTGTGCACCAGCCCACCTGTTGTTTCTGTGGACCCTGCTTCTTTGGAGTTAGTCGCTAACCTTCTCTCTGATCATCGGACACCTGGGACCTGGTCCCAGCTTCAGCAGACTTAAAAGAATCCCTTTCTCACTCACTATGTGTAGGACTGTTTTCCAGCAAAGCCTCTCAAGTAAAGCCACCCTCCCGAAGACTGTGGTGTGAGATAAATTGTCCGCCCCAGCCCAGAGACCCAGCATCGCCTCTCTCCTGTTAACCTCGAATCATTTCAAAACAGATTCAGTAAAAACAATGAACTTTATATCCCCTTTCACGACCTTTTCATCCTTGCATCTCTAGTTTTAACTCTGGCGTTTTCTTGTGGTGGGTGCGTGCACAGATGTAGTTAATAGAGTGAACACCACCTCGTGAAACACTCGTGGCCGTGCAACTGTGTTGGAGTTCCTCGAGATGTATAGGGTCTGTGACAGAGCAAGTGTGTGTTTGAGTGGCTCTGTTAATCTAGCTGTGTGGTGTTTCTGTTGGTGAATTCATTGTAATAAAGCTGTCTTTGTATTTAAAAACCAGCAAAAAGTGTAACTGCACCGTAGGAATTCCAAAAACGTTCAAGAATCAAAGTCCACTTAAAAGAATTGGCATAATGCACATAACAGAATAGGTGTGCAGAAGTCAAAAGGATGAATTAGATCAGTAAAGCTGAGACAAAAATAATCTCCAGGATATACTATTTAGCTTGTGGCAAAAGTCCAGTTGCCCTAAGGGGACAAGGTCATCCCCTGCCTAGCAAGGAAGGGCTACCCATTAATCACCAGAACTAATGCTGGCAAAGCATGCCTCCCGGCTGACGGCCAGATCCAAATGGTTAAGCACAGTGAGACAGGCTTTGGGGATAGTTTTGTTCCTGGAAAAATCAAAGCTGTTTCCTTCTGAACTGAAACCTGACCACGGTCGAAAAGAATAAAGACAGGCACAATTTTTTGTGTGTATTTGTGCTTCTCAGGGAGACAAAGCTGTTGGCTTGAGATCAAAACTAGGAAGTTTCTTAGCACATGGAGGTAGGGACTATGCATGTTCACGTGTGTGCATGTGTGTGAAGGCAAAGGCCTATATCAAGGGTCTTTCCCTTGAGTGCCATGGTTTTATAAGATTTGTTTTTAATATTAACTTAATTACCTGTTGATTTACTTGTGTAGATCTCTCTCTCCCTCCCTCCCTCCCTCCCTCTCTCTCTCTCCCTCTCTCTCTCTCTCTCTCTCTCTCTCTCTCTGTATACAGATACCCTCACCAACCAGAAGAGGCATCACTTGGCCATCTGAGGTATCTTCCCAGCCTCCAGTCATCTTTATTTCCTTCTTTCTACATCTCTTAATTAAAAATTTAAGAAGGAGAAGGAGAAGGAAAAGAAGGAGGAGGAAGAAGAAAAGGAGGAGGAGGAAGAAGGGGGAGGAGGAGAAAAGGAGGAGGAGGAGGAGGAGAAGGAGGAGGAGGAGGAAGTAGTAAAGTCTAGGAGATTCCATTCCTAGAAAGGACAGACACAGAGAGCTGCTGTGTTATGTGAGTCTACATTTCAAATGGAAGTCGTGCACCCTCAGGGGAGATTCGAGGAGTGAGATGCACAGCAGGAGAGTGCTTCACGAGCCAAAGCTTTTCCCTTTTGCCTGAATCCAAATATTCTTGCCATTCTTCTGTGCTAGAAACCCCATGGCTACCTCAGCAGCCCAAGACGTGGACTGCCACATGCTCACTTTGGACTACGACTATTCTCTAATCTTTGGGCAGGCAAATGGGTGTGTGGATATAGACTGGATTTCCCAATATGCCTGCTAATGGGTATGGAAAATAGGCCAAGTCACAAGAAAAGAAAGGGCTAGTGAGATAACCTAGTGGGTACATGTTGGAATGCTGTTAAGGTCACAGTCTACCAAGTCCTAAGAAAGTCCCCTAGCTTGGTGTAAAATGGAGGGCTTTCTTTCTCAGTGGGGCTTCCGTTTCTCTGCTGATCTTATCTGGAGAGCACCTCTAAGCACAAGTGCCTGGCCTTATCTGGAAAATGGCCCTGCACGGAACTTCCTGCAGATGCTGTGTGATTCAGCACATAAGCACTTCCTGTCACATGATAATTAGGTACTGTGCTATGACCAATCAGTCCTTCCCACCTGTAACCCCCAAAGAACCTCTGAGGACAGTCACATAGTCCATGGCCAGATTACAAGTCCAACTTTCTCTCTCCTGATAAGAAACTCCCCAGCAAGTTTTTGAGATTCCTCTTCACCCTAGGCAATAATGTATATCCACCCTGGAAGCCCCTCCCCACTCTCCAAGATCTGCACAGCCCTTGTTCGTCCTGAATAAAGTTGAGCTGTCTCACTGAAGCGGATCTGAAGTCAATATCCTCAGGGCTGATGGCCAACAGCCCCCTAGGAGAAGGGAGGGCCACAGGGAAAGGCATGTGCAGAGTTTCTGAGTTCGGTCTCATGGGATGGAAGCAGCAGCTGGAGGCCTTGGGACCACAGATCACTGGGCAAGTGCTGATGAATCCTTGCTTCAACTGATCAGAAGACGAGCTATATGTGTGAGCACAAAAGCACAGCTATTCTAAGAGTCTCAATACCAGCACTTGGAAGCCGGAGGCAGACGGATCTCTATGAGTTAGAGGCCACCCTGGTCTACAAAGTGAATTTCAGGACAGCCAGGGCTACACGAAGAAAACACTTCTCAAAAGGAGGGTGGGGTTGACTTGTGTTCCTATCTTTCAAATGCAAAATCTCATTGTTGAAAAGACAAAACTGTAGTTTTGGAAAACACACAGTTGCTAGGAGTTCAGGTGAAGGGGGTATAACTATGAAGGGGCCATGTGTGAGAGTTTGTGGGGCTTAAGAAATGATTCTGTAACCTCTTTGTGTTGGTGTGACTCCATGAATGTGTGAAAAAAACTCATGTATTGTAAGCTCAAGCTTATAAAATGGTAGCTTGAATTAAATTTCAAAAGGTCTCTGTCTCTAAGATAATTTCTAAGGTGTCTAAAATAAATGGGCCCATGGGGTAGTTCATTGAAACACTAACAAGGGATGTACAGCCACTCCTTTTAGGTTCTAGGAATCAGGAATGATGATAACTATACCCACAGAGGCCACTGTGTCATTCAGAGATGGCAATGGGAATGACCTCTTAGGTCACACGGTCCAAGCAGCTGGACAAAAACAAATCCTAAGAGCTGTTAGATCCTGTACAGGGCATTTTCTGTACATGGTGAGTCACTGGACAACTTCAAAGTAAACAAAATGAACCAACAAAGAGAAAAGGAAAACATGATGTTTGTTCACTCTAAGCAGTTGACCCTAAGAATCTTCCCATCACTCCTCCCTTCATCACTCTCCAATCACTCCTCCCATCACTCCCATCACTCCTCCCTTCATCATTCACTCTTCCCATCACTCCTCCCACCACTCTTCCCATTGCTCTTCCCATTGCTCCTCCCATCACTCCTCCCTTCATCACTCACTCCTCCCATCACTCCTCCCATCACTCCTCCCATCACTCCTCCCTTCATCACTCCTCCCATCACTCCTCCCCTCATCACTCCTCCCATCACTCCTCCCATCATCACTCCTCCCATCACTCCTCCCATCATCACTCCTCCCATCACTCCTCCCATCATCACTCCTCCCATCACACCTCCCACCACTCTTCCCATTGCTCTTCCCACTGCTCCTCCCATCACTCCTCCCTTCATCACTCCTCCCTTCATCACTCCTCCCATCACTCCTCCCTTCATCACTCCTCCCATCACTCCTCCCCTAACTCAAATAAAAGTAAAATAAAAGCATTATGGTCTGTTTTCTACACATAGCTTCTCAAAGGCTTCCAGTGACTTCCAGAAACCTAGGAGCAAGCAAAGAGTTAGACAAGAAGCTAGGACACAAGAAGAGACATGCATGGAATTAAATCCTTCATCAGCACAGAGCAAGATAACAGAGTCAAAGTTGAGAATTAATGAAAGCCCAAAATTGGGGATTTCTCACTCATGTACGTTTGGGGATTGAGATTGGTGCCCAGTGTATCAAAACTCACCCCACGACACTCTTGATGACTCCGTAGATTCCCCTTGCCTCTCCCGTGCTCCAGAAGTGGTGTAGTTTATAATTTAGACCACTTCTCAGCCCACCAAGGACCTCGACCCCAGCTCCGAGAGATGATTCTCAAGCAAAGTGCAGCTAGCCACTTGAAGCACCCTCTCTGTCTTGCTCATCTGCCTCTGGACATTTTCCCCTTGGTTTTAGGAGCAAAGAACTCAAGTACTCTAAAAGTAGACAGTAGCCCTCAACTATCAGAGTCAAGAAATAGATGGGCGGGGGGTTGTCTGGAGAAATCTAATCAGTTAAGAGCATCAGCTGCTTTTTTCAGGAGACCAGGGTTCAATTCCCAGCACCCATATAGTGGCTAACAACTGTCTTTAACACCAGTTCCACAGGATTTAATGCCCTCTTATGGCTGCCATGGGTACTGCATGCATATGGGATGTAGCTGGATAGTTCCCCTCCCCCCAACATTTACCATAAACTCGGTAATTTGGGAGGAGCTAATGTGGAAGGAGTAAGGAGAGGAGGAGGAGCTAAGAGGCAGAGATGTAGGAGCCATGGAGAGCTACGCATATAGCGAGAGCAGTCCTGGGTAACAACTTATATCTAGGTTAGTTAATTGGTTAACACTTCCAATTGTGTGGGCATCTTGATAATTGAGCATTACCAAGTATATAAAGCTATTGGATAATCTTTAAATATTAGAATCTCATTTCTACCGGGTACCGTGTGGATGGTGTGATGGTCTGGGCTCAGCCCAGCCTTGTGGAGACAGCGTGGTAGATTGGCAGAGCCATCTCCCACTCTGGCTTCTCGTGGATGCAGGGCCGGTGTTCTGGCCAGCCTGGGCCAGCGGCCTTGGCCATGGCAGCAGCGAGAACAGCGGCCACTCGTGGCCTCAGGCCTTGCCTAGTCGGGAAGATGGCGATTCCGTAACACAAGACAGATCGGGTGCTGCCATTTAAAATATTACATAAACGTGGGAGGCAAGCATACAGGTAAGATACACACAAACATAAATTAGAAATAAAAATAAATAGGAAAGGAAAGAAAGGAGCAAACACATCAGCTCCCCAGTGGGATGATAGCACTCCCAACAGGTCCTCAGCAGGCCTGAGAGCCCAGGTCCCACTTGAGCTACCAGCCACATGCTGCCCGATTTCCCCCAGCCTCCTTTTCACACATAAACCCACTGCTCCCAAGCCCTTATTATAGGCCCGGTCTCCAGTAAACATCTGCCAAGACACATAGCTGGACTACTCTCACCCCTTGCATCCTGAGAACCATCGTGGCACATAATTAGACATTTCCATCAAATGCACTGACTGGAAAAAGTGAAACCTCTTAATGTCAGTAACTAGACTAAGGGACTTTGGGCGTTTCTAATTAGGAGGCTACAGCTACTTCTCTTTGCCACTTCAGGAAGTTCCGGGTTTCCCCTTTGCACATGCGCAGTCCTCTAGCTGGGACTGCCCAGGGCCCTCAGATGTAACCAGCAGTCCTGACCACCTCTCTCGTTGCCCTGTTTTGTGTAACAAGCCCCAGGAGGTTGGCACTGTAAGCCTTGCAGTGACCATCAGAGGGCTGGAAACTCTTTCACTGATGCAGGAGGTGAAAGGGCTTCGAAGAGCAGTGTTTACAAACTACATCCGACTGGCACCAGGTGGCACCTCCGTCTTCCCTCCCTCGCCGATCTGTTCCAGCCTGTCACCTCCCAGCCACAACTGCTCAGGTTAAGAAGCATCGAGATGGAAACTTGCCACTTGATTAAGATAAAAATAAAATAATCAAAATATGTACCATGTTCCTCCCCAGAACAGATGGCCGGGGAGCTTGCCTCATAACACGGAACATCGAAAATGAATCAGAGGCTCATCTTCCCGCATAATCACTAACGCGCTCGATGTTTGTGCAACAGCCAGGCGGGAGTTGGAGACGCTATCGGCGAAGGTTGAGAAATGACAAGGAAACCACTCGTATCACAAGCCACTCAGTCTGTGGGGTAACACTAGTCTCCGTCAGACCCCCTGTCGGTACGAGGCTACGAGCATGTGAAATAAATGACAGATGTTTCTAGAAGGTTCGAAGCACCCCTTCATCACACGGTGCCCATTAATGCTCCTTCCAAAGAATGTCCCCGCTGCTTTGTGCATTTTATCTCACGGAGACATCCCAGTCTAGACACTTGTCACCCCACCCCAGCGACAACACCCAAACCCATTGTACCACGATTTATGTGTTTGCGTGTTTCCACTCCCTGGAGCTCCTTGAAAGCAGAGATCATTTCTTACATAACTTGATAAGCCGGGGCCTAGCAAAGACCTAAATCAATGTTTGGTGAATAAATGAATAAAAATAATCAGAATTATTCAGAGTCTCTTAGTTTGGCTGGCTTCCTCTGCCATAGTCACTCCATTCTACTTTTCAAAACCTTCAATAAGACAGATTTGTCTGTGCTATGAAATTATTTCTAAAATATATAGAAAAATAAAAAGATAGATACAGAATAATGTGTACTAAAGACGTAGATAATTGATTCATAATGATATGACACACATACACACAGACACAGACACACACACACATTCAATATTCTTGAGCTATCTAAGGTGTACACAAGGAAGTCACTCATGTGCCACCCTCTCCCTCTCTGTGTGTGTGTGTGTGTGTGTGTGTGTGTGTGTTCCTCAATATTTCCAAGATACCCAAGAGAGTGAAAAAATAATTCAAAGAAGGGTCCCAGGGAAGGTAAAGAAGCTGTTTTTTATTTATGTAAAAAAAACATAAATATTCTGGACCCCTAATTTTAACCTTGCATATGAATTTCTCCTTTTCAATTTAAAAGTCGTTACTAATAATCATTTTAAGACTCACTAGTTAAATGGCTCCCCTGCTTAAACATATTCAACGATCGCCTGTTTCCCTCAAGTTATGCTCTGAATCCCCAGCTTGATTTATTAACCTTTGCTTGATTAAACTCTCTGTAGACCCTCTCATGAGTTAAGGAAGTCTCTGTGCCTCAGGATCACGCGTATCATCAGGGCCGTTCACAGATACCCCTGTTCACCTTTCAGCCATGGGGCACGACTGTATTCCTCTGCTTCTCTGGAACTAACAGTGTCGCACCCTTGCTGGGCATGGGTCTGCAGTGATAGAAGCAGACAGAGCCTACAGTAAACGTCTATAAGGATGTGTCCTTGACCCTTGCCTCTTGGCATCTGTCTGTGTGGCCTCCTCCCTGAGCGTAGGCTGAACTTGGTGGCTGGTGCATAGCGAGAAGACCATAGCAAAAGCAGTGTTCACTCCTCCTCCCTCTCCTCTGCCCGCTTCCCACATCCACACTTATCCTAACGAAGGTCATCAAGCAAGAAACTACAGTTGCCCTCCAGCCTCCAATGCAGAGAATCCTGCCAATGACCACGTGAATGAACTTGGAAGTGGATCCTGGGCCCAGTTGGAACTTGAGATAACCACGTCCCCAGGAGACACTTTGACTGCGGTCTTATTAAAGAGCCTGAGCCAAAAATCCAGCTAAACCACATCCAGATCCCTGACTTCAAAATGGTGGCGTGGTAGTACGTGTGCTGTACAGCAGTAGAGTCACTGACCCTTGCTCTCCCTTTGATGGATGTGTGGGAGATAGTCAAAGAAGACGTCTCTGACTGGACATGGTGGCTCATGCCTGTAATTCCAGCACCTGAGAGAGAATTGAGTTCTAGGGCAGCCTGGGCTACACAGAGAGACCCTGCAGAAGACAGAGCAAGAGTAAGACAGCTCATGTGTTTAAATAAACATTCTTTTTTTTTTTTTTTGACTAAGCCTTGATTTTTATTACTTAAAAAAATGCATATTTATTTTGCTTTCTGACTCTGTGCTTGTGCCTTCAACACTTTCACAACCATTTTCTGCTCCTCAATAAGGAAAGCCTGCTTGATCCTGTCTCGGACACACTTGGCACACATGGAGCCACCGTAGGCCCCGCTGACATGCTTCTTTGTCTTAGACACTCTCATAAGGACTTTGGGTCTCACAGCACGAACCCCTCGCAGTCTGCCTGGGCACACACCACATGCAGATTTGGGTGCCTTCCCAACCTTCTGGGTGTAAAGGTAAACAATCCTGTTGCCAGGGGTTCGAGACAGCCCAGTTTTGTTAGAGGCTGTGTTGTAGGAAAGCCTACGACGGTATGTCAAATGCTGGACCATCTTGAGCACCCTTCACTCTAAGCACAGTCCCCGGAAGAGCTTAAATAAACATTCTTAAGAGAACAGAGGAATGACTTTGCTATTTCCAGTGTCAGGTGCCAAGCCAGATGCTATAGGGTCATTTTTTAACTTTCAAACCAGCCTCCCAGCTTCCATTTTCCTCACTTTGCAAATGGGCAAACTGGAACACAGAGAGGGTTTAAGTCATTTGTCTGAGACCAGGGCACGAGCAAACAGCAAGCATAACAACAAGCACAGATCTGCCCCTCTCTAGAGCCCGTTTCCACTGTGCCAGCACATGTGGACTCTACCTTGCAGGCACACGTGGACTCCCATACGGGTACACACAGAACCCACCATGCCGGCACACAGGAAATGGATCTTCAGGGACAAAGATCATGAGGAAAACCTGGGGTCAGCTTCTAGCTCCACACACAGCTTCCTGCCCACAGCTCCAAAGAGAGCGTGAGGAAGCTACCCACAGATCACCTTCTCCCTCAGCTGAGGCCCATCCTGACCCATCCTCAGGAAAGGCTAAAATTTGCTGGAAGCAGTATCAAATGAGAAGGAGGAGGGTGGTGTTCCTGGTTCAATAGATGCTCAAGACTTTCAAGACAGCAACAGGGAGCACTAAGCCAAGCTGCGGCTCTTCTGAGCTGAGGGTCTATATGGACTCCACACTTACCCGTGAAATGGTCCTTGTCTCCAGACCCCTCCAACAGGAGCCAAGAAAACACTGGAAGAACTAATGGGCCATGAGCCACGCCATCTCCCATGTGACTCCTCTATCTAAGCAACACCATACTCTGAGTCTACATCCCTAAGAATCACCTCAGTATTTTGATTCAAACCCACGATAAACTCATGGATTCAACAAAAGAAGAAATTGATGTTTTAATACAACTCATTATGGCATCTTTATTAACCGCAGAAATAGAAAGAGGATATAAAATAGAAAGATTAGTTTAAAATCAACACTGGTAAGGGCAGCACACGATGCCGTGAACATTAATTGCTAGGTAGTCTCATTACTGATTAAATAAGAAATCTCAAATACCATTAAACAATTGTGATTAAATGCACGTCATCCTAATTGAATGTGTGGTTTATTGCCTTCCTCTGAATCGGCAGGTCACCTTCCTGTTTTGTGCCTTTGGAAAGGGCACATTTATGCGGTAACAGCATTGTGCCGTTATTTCTGAGAGCCTGAAACCCTCAGAGTTGTACCCTAAAATATGGCTGTATGTGCAGATGGGAAAGGAGGGTGCCCCACTATAGAAAACCTGAGTGATAAAAAGTAAACCCCGTTTAGTATCTGGGCCTCGGCCGGGTACATTTTCCTCTCCTCTCGTTACTCAGCTCTGGCTTTCTGAAGACGGAGGGGCTTACAGTCTATCTGCCTTTGGAGTCATCTGAGAGCTGGGGCAGTCACTATCTTCATGGTTCACGGAAGGAGCTCTGCACCCTGCAAGCTTGCTCTGATGAGGCAGAGACTGTGGAGCAACAAAAGCCTGAGGTCTGCTCTCTCCTCTGGGCAAATGTCTGCTAAAGGCCACGCTATGAGGTTTTCCACACAAGGATACTAAAGTGATCCTTTACCCTTCAGATCTGAGCTTCCTGATTCAGATCTCCAGCGGTATGGTCTTCCCTACTCTGGTCGTCCCTTAGCTGGGACTAAGTACCAAGATGAAACAGGAGAAATATCATGTCATGTGTACCTATGGGCTGTATTGTCCCATGTGGCACACCATCCTGTGAGGCATCTAACAAGCAACAGTCCCAGCCCCAACTTGAAAAGAATTACACAGTAAATTGTTCTTGCCAGGAGATATTGGCGGGGGGCAGGGGGACATGGGAAGGGAGGGAGGGAGGGAGAAAGAGAGAGAGAGAGAGAGAGAGAGAGAGAGAGAGAGAGAGAGAGAATGCAGAAATTCTAAATTTCAAATCTGGTGACATCACTAATCTGTGTCAGGTAATAGCTCCCCACTTCTGGAACCCTCCCAGCCTCTCCCTCTCCCATGCTCTCTCCCTCTGGTGGCAATCTGCACTGCACCTCACAGACTCTCAGTAGACACCGCTGTGTTTGGCCTTTGCAGTCTGTTCCCCCTGGGAATGCTCTTGTCACTGGTGGGAAATTACTGCCCTTGACACTTCTTCAGAGTGGTAAATAGGGATTTGTTTCCTATGGGTAGGGCTGCCTGGCCACCAGCGGTCAGTCAACAGCATCTCTTATGCTGGATACCAGAGTTGTGCAGTCTAACAGTCTGCTGGTGCGTACTGATTTGTGTAGGTGGATGACCACGTGGTGCCAGGAGAGATAGATGTAGGCATAAAGTCCCTACACTCCAGAGTAACATAACGGGACTGGAGCCATCCCCAAAAGCTGTCCACTGTCTGAGACGTCCGACGGGCCTAGGCAGGGAGCTGTGGAGGTGCTCACAAGTGATAAGTGCTGAACATAAGACCTAACCTGGCTTAGAAGAGGCATCAGTAAGTGACTGATGGAGGGATGGAGGGATGGAAGGATGAAGGAAGAGATGGATGGAGGGATGGAGGAAGAGATGAAGGGATGGATGGAGGGATGGAGGGATGGGTAAAGGGAGGGAAAGATGGATGGTGGATGGAGGGATGGAGGAATGGAGGGATAAAGGGAGGGATGGAGTGATGGAAAGAGGGATGGACAGTTGGATGGAGGGATAGAAAGAGGGATGGAGGAATGGATGGAGGAATGGAGGGATGGATGGAGGGATAGA
>NW_021605583.1:653846-669825 GCF_004785775.1 Grammomys surdaster | reverse complement strand
GGATGGAGGAATGGATGGAGGAATGGAGGGATGGATGGAGGGATAGATGACATTAACTTTATCTCTGCATACATATTATGCAAGCCTGTAGAAGAGATGGCCCAAGGGCTGTGGATGACGTCAACACTAGTTAAGACCGCTTGGTAAAGAGCTAACAGGGTTGTGATACGGTGGGAGAGATGAGCAGAACCTACAAGGGAGCTGGGGCCTCCTTAGCATCGTTGAAGTTCCCAAAATAAAAGGACTGAGGTGGCCCTGGGAAGGGACAGAGAAGGAAGTAGCTGCATCAGCTTTCCCCGCCCTTCCACTCTGCAGCTGCAGCTCTCTCAGCCCCGGGTCCCTCTGCCTCCCTCCCATTCTCAGAAAGAACAAGACACAGCAAGGCTGAGAAAGAAAGTGCCCGGGTCACTCTTTTTGTGTAGGTAGACACAGACAGAAAAGGCTTAGGCTGAAATAGCCGCTGCTGCTTTCCTGGCCGGCCTTCTGGGGTGGAGAAAGCCTCTGCACTTCTGTGAGCCAGAAATAAATGATGGAGGAAGGACTGCGGCTCGACTGACAGGCTGCTGCTAGATGCTCGGGCAGGAAGCCTTTCTTCCTGAGCCATCCATTCTTTCTCAGTACGAGACAAAAATCAATAACCACTCACTTCAGATTTACAATGTTCCCAATTTGGAAGTTCAAGTTTTAAGCCCATCTTAAATATTCTGCCCAGGGCCCTAAGTCTGAGCACAGAATGTTCTAGTCTGTAAATGCCACTAACAGAGAGGGTCTGGATGAATCTGGATGCTTCTCCAGGGTAGAATACAAAGCCAAGAGGAGGATGAGACAAGGGGAATGTTGTGTGTGCAAGGCTAGCCTGGGCTGCATAGGAAGTTCAGGACAGCCTGGGCTACATAGTGAGACATTGTCTCAAAAATAAAAAAAAAAAAAACAACAAAAAAAACAGGAAAAAGTTTTGGAAATCAGAAGCCCCACTGCACTCCAGTTCCAAAGCCTCATTCATTTCTGCCCTGCACCACAGGCCAGAAGGCGTGACAAATTGTCTTATCTTTGTCTAACCTTTGCTGGACCCATGCTTGCTTCGGGGCTTAACTTTAATATATGGCTTCAGTTTAATAGCAAAGTGGTTCTCTTAAAATGTCAGGTGATAAAGTGCTGAGTCACTCACAGAGAAATGCTGGAGGCCTGAGTAGAAATGAGAATCACTAGGGGGTGAAGAGAGAAACCTCACATCCTCTGTCTAAAAAGAAGGAGACAGAGGGAAGTTCAGATCAAATTTAGGTGTTCAGCCACCAGGGGACCGTCCGCTCTGAAAGATGAGAGTGAATCGGATAGAATGATCCACCATCAGTTGAGATACTGTCATCCAAACTGTAAACACAGCCGTGTGTATGTGACAGTCAACACTGTGTACTTAACAGATGACTAAGCTGTACCAAACAGAACCAAAACTACGAAAAGAATCAAGCAAACAGCATTCGGGATGCTAACAAGATGCTACAGCACTGCTAGTGAGCCCTAGAAAGTTCGTTTGTTTTGGGTGATAATTGTGTTGCCTTTATAAGTGACTCCAACTGCACGGTAAGAATCGACACAAGCAGAATCATTAATGAATCCTAAACTCATCATGCAAAACACGGGGAGAAAAGGGATGTTTGTATCATATTCATTCATGAAATGCACAAGAAAGATTAAATTAAAATTTTTACCTAGCTAGAAGGACTCAGCAATTACACAGGGAGGGGAAGCCTTGTCAGGAAGAATTTTGGTTACTGAGGAAAAATAATAGAATAATCAAAATGTTGTAGATCGTTTGGCAGAGCAGTTATCTGTCACACACAACGCCTTAGGTCCGGTTCTCATCGTGGCATAAACAGGGTGTGACGTCATATACCTGGTACCTCGGCACACGGAGGTACGGGTCAGGTGGATCAAATGTTTAAAGTCAGCTAAGACTATATAAGACCCTGACTGAAAGAAAGAAGAAAGAGAGAGAGACAGAGACAGACAAAGACAGAAAGAGACAGACACAAAGAGACAGAGAGAGACAGAGAGAAACAAAGAAAGAAGCAAAGAAAGAAACAAAGAAAGGTGGATCCAGCTATACAATAAAGCATAAACCACAGGGTTTTGTGTCCCTCCTATTTGTGTAAAATATGCAGATTTCCCCAGATAGCTGCCTAGCTTTGGAGCTTCCCGCGCTGGTGGAAGATGAGACCACGTGTTTTCCCACCAGCAAAATCAAGCCAGCACCTGCACAATGAAGCTCCTTCTCATCATCTGTGAAATTCATTTGTCTTGTACCTCTTCCAAGAGGTAAGATGGGGCAGCGTGCACTAAGTGTGGTTCACTGTCCTGTGCGCCACAGTGCATAGCTGTGGTGTGCTGGAGCGTCATCGCGGCCATCCCAGCTCACCCACCTGGACATCACACTAAGCAAACCAGCCCCACTCCAGAACAGTGCATTTGAAGTCTCTGCTCAGACTCCATCTCCCTGTAGGATTTCTTCAGCCCCCTGGGTGAGCATGGGATAGGTGCGAGTCCTCTATAAAAGACCAAACAAGCCCCACAGTTATCGACGCGGTCTTAACCCTCACAGATGTGAGATGCCAGCCGCCTGCAGCCTCCAGATCCACTCATCAGCATGGTCCCTGCTGTCAGGCTGCAGCACGAGACATGATTTCCATTTCTCATCAACAACCTGGTTCCACCTCGCATGCAAAGGCGAGGGTTTGAGATGCACGCCTGTGACAGAAGAGGCAGCTGGGAAGTGGGCCGCCCACCTCCAGGGCTCCTTTACATGGAGACTGCCTGGGAGCCTTCCAGGTGCTGTTCCCACCCAGGCCCCCGACAGAGGGAGCTATCACTCACTCCACCCACCCCCCACCCACTGCAGTCACACCAGCTCCCCTCAGCTTACCTCATACACAGGAAAATTACTCTCTGTCTCAAAAAGGGTCAGAAGGCCAGTGATCCTGTGGACCCATGCTCCTTGACTCATAGGCAAGCAGGCAGCATGTTATTGTGCGACCACTGAAATAACTCTCCAACCTCCAACCTCGTTTTTTGCTGGTTTTGTTTGTTTGTTAGAGACAAGGTTTCTCTGTGTAGCCTGACTGTCCTGGAACTCATTCTGTAAACCAAGCTGGCCTAGAATTGAGAGATCTGCCTGTCTCTGTCTTCGAGTGCTGGGATTTAGGGTGTGTGCACCACCGCAGCCCAGCTCAGGCTGTTCACCTCTCAAGTTGTTTCTGTTGCTGCTGCTGTTGCTGTTGCTGTTGCTGCTCCTACCACATGCTTGTCCTCCGAGGGCAAAGAGGAACAGAAGCCTGCTGCCCAGCCCCCCTGCTGCCCCCCCACCCCCCGCTGCTGCGCGCTCTCTCTCTCCCCACGGACAGTGAAGTTCAGCACTGCTTCCTGTGCTCAGTGGACTGCTTAAGAGATCTCCAGAACCAAGCTCTGGTTCTAAAGCTTATTATATGTGCATTCATGGATGAGTGTGTCCTCTCTAATTCCAGTTGCCTCATTTGTATGATGGAGGAAACGATATCTCAGCCTTGCCTCCCTCGTTCGTGCCTTAGTGCCCCAGGATGGGACACACAGTGCTAAATCATCTCATATAGATGGCATGCTGGATGGCTTATCCAAGCCCTGAGGCTGGCAGATCTCTGTGTATCCCAGGCTAGCCTTGTGTACACAGTGAGGTCCAAGTTAGCCAGGGCTACATGATGAGGCAGGCCCTGTCTCAAAAAGGGGGAGGGGGAGGAGAGGAGAGAACTTATTTCTAATCTCCTTAGTAGCATAATTATTGATGTTGAGCAGAGCAGCCTCTGATGTGGGTACTTCGGCCGTATCATCACACTTCTTACCGTTGGCTGTAAGGTCGCCATCTTTATGCCCTTATGTGTAAGGACAGTGCTCAGAGAACTTGCTCAAGTCCAGGAGGTATCAAGATCGGAGTCAAATATGCTGATTGCAAACAGCAGGCTTTCCAGTCTTCACTGCCTCCCCTCCCTCTTGCCTGGTAGAACTCCAGTGGGACTGACACAATGAGGCACGTGGACACACTAGATCCTAGAAGCAGAAGCAGCCAGGTAGCAAACTCAGTGGCAGGAGAAAGGGAGTGTTCAGCCTGTGGGGGACTGGAGCCTCGTGCAGGTTGTAAGGGGTGGTTTGGTTTTTCTAAGACTCATAGTAAAATGCATACTGCTTTGGAAGCTAAGTCACCTGACTTAGTGTCCTGCAGGTGGTCAGTGTCAAGGAGGTATGGTGGTCAGATTCTCTGTCTTTTGCCAGAGGTTCTCAGAGCCGCAGCATCACCTGGGAGCTGATTCTGAATGCAGAATCTCAGACCTCTGAGAAGAGCCTGATGTCTAGCATGATCCACGGGGTTCGTATCACTCTAGAGAAGCAATGGGTCAGCAGGAGCTGATCACCAGTCACTGCTGTGGGAAGAGCAGGTGGCTTGGTTGGAATTCCCTGGGAAGCTTTGAAAACCTCAGCAGCCAAGCTGCAACCCAGCGTCTTTCAATCAGCTTCAATGAGAACGCCACATAAGGTCTGGATTTCAGTGTAACAGACACTGTTGTGTAACTGCTAAGAGACAAATATCTGATGACAAGGGACTCGGGTTCAAATTCTGACCCTGTTTACTGACCATTTCACCAAGGGCAGGTCACCTCATGTCTCAGGGCTCCGGGGTCCTCGTGCAAATAAAAGTGGCAATAACCATTTCCAGCCCACATAAACTATAAGCACCCTCATAAACTGTGAAGTGCTGTAATGGTGGTCCCTACTCCTCTGGCCTTCTGTGTCATGTTTCCTACAAACCCAAAGGAAGGAAGAAAGGCTTTATATCTTTCCATTTTGTCATTTAACTTCGTCCGATTTGAACGCACAGTGTCGCATCTCCTGGATGTGTCTCCTGAATGTGTCACTGGATGTGACTCCGTGGGTCTCCTGCCTGTGGTGGCTCGTCTCATTTCCCTCCGAACGCCCCATAGCATGTGATACGGTAAAGGAGAGGTCAGACCTCACAGGCTTTGCCGTCTGATGGGCCAATAGCTTTCAATCTACCAATTCATGTCCAGGATCCCCAGCAGCATTCTCCACATGTGGACGTGGGCCAAGAGCTCTTCTTCAGTTTCAAGAGTTTCCTCCTTTGGTCCAAACCAGATGGATCACTGACAGTTGAGGTGGGAGCATACACCGGAAAGAGCCGTGGAGACAACCTGCATGTGACTCTCAGCTGCAGCTCTGCCTTTATCTACCTATGCTTCTACCTGCTCTTCTGCATCTCCTGATGTCACCTCCTGCAGACCCCTATCAACCACTGAAATCTTGTTAGACAGTTGTAAGTATCCCACCCAAAGTCAAGCAATATGGAATGTCTTCAACTCAGTTATGAAAATACATGATAAATGGTGAACAAAAAAGCCATTGTAACCCATCTATAAGTTCAAAACTGAGCTTTGTGTCCATTTTGAAAATGACCCGCTGGGCGGTGGTGGCACATGCCTTTAATCCCAGCACTTGGGAGGCAGAGGCAGGCGGATTTCTGAGTTCGAGGCCAGCCTGGTCTACAGAGTGAGTTCCAGGACAGCCAGGACTACACAGAGAAACCCTGTCTCGAAAAACAAAACTCAAAACAAAACAAAAAAAAACCCCAAAGGATCTGATGCCTTCTTCTGGCCTCTATGATCATCTGCACACATGTGGCACACAAATGCACACAAGTAAAAGTAGCAGCAAATAATCTTCCCAGGAAGTGGTAGTGCACACCTTTAATCCCAGCACTTGGTAGGCAGAGACAGGCGGATTTCTGAGTTCGAGGCCAGCCTGGTCCACAGAGTGAGTTCCAGGACAGCCAGGGCTATACAGAGAAACCCTGTCTCAAAAAACCAAAAAAAAAAAAAAAAAAGAAAAGAAAAGAAAGAAAGGAAAGAAAAGAAAATGACCCATGGGGGCTGGAGCTGTGGCTTTACTGTTAAGAGCACTGGACACCCTTCCAGAGGACCCAGGTTCAATTCCCAGTGCCTACATGTTGGCTAACAAGTATCTGTAATTCCACTTCCAAAGGATCAAATCCCCCTTTCTGGACTCCACAGACACTGAATGCAGAAGGTGTAAGCAAAACCATACACAGATAAAAGGCTTTTTTTTTTAATTTTAAAAGAAAATTACCCAAAACCTTGGAGCTTTATCAGAAAGACAATGTCAAAAATTAAATCCAAGACAAAAATTTAGTATATTATTAAGTTATTATGTTATTTAATAAATTTAATATATTATGAAGTTATATAATATTATAATAGAGTAAAATTAAATATATTTACTAAGCATGATTATTAGCAATATTTTTATTTTTAGGAATTGCTAAATCAATCTAATTAGCATATGAATTATGTCACATAGTTCAGATCTCTTGAACTTACTCCCTCTGACAGTTACATGCTTTGACAAGAATCTTCGCCTTCCCAAAGACCTTTGTAATGCCATCCTATGGTCTCTTCATGAATTCAGACACCTTGGATCCCATAGACGTGAGATGTAAAGCTTTGTTCAGTGTCATCTTCCATTTCATCCACATTAAAGCAAGAAACAGAGTTCTCCATCTTTTATGAGGCAGTCAGTATTTCATTTCACATCTTCTTTAGCCTCCCAGTGACTGACAGAAATTTACATTATTCTAGATTCTGACCATTATATAAAGCTGTACAATGAACACAGGAATATAGGCATCTCTTGAGCATACCGACTTACATCTTTTGGATATGAACGATATTGATAAGTAACATTCTGGTTCTTTAATTTTTGAAGAGCATTCACGTGGTTTTCCAGAATGGCTATATTAATTTACATTCTCATCAGCATTATACATGAATTCTAATTTATTCACATCTTTGTCAATACTTTTCTCTCATCTTTTTGATAATAGCTATTCTAATGGTGTGGGTGATGTCTTTTGTGATGACTAATATTCAGCTTAACAGGTTTAAGAGGAAGCTCAGTTGAAAAACTGCCTCCATCCGATTGGCCTGAGGACCTGCCTCTTGACTGTGAACTGCTGTAGAAGGGCCCCGCCCAGTGCTGTCCGTAGGCAGGTGGGCCTGCACTGTATTAAAAAGGAGAAGCTGATGTGAGCCAAGGGAGGCAAACCGAGTTCCTCCATGGTCTCTGCTGCAGGTCCCTGCTGAATCCCTGCCTGCCATCCTTCTGATGGGCTGTAGGCTGTAAGGTGAAGTGCACTCTTTCCTCCCCCCGTGGCTTTTAATCACAATGCTTAGTAAAGCATCAGAAAAACAAACCAAATTGCTTAATTTGCATTTCTGGTAGTTAGCTTTTTCATGTGTCTATTGGGTATCTGTAAGTAAAAATGTAATGTATTAAACAATCAAAAACTGTATGTGAGAAGCTATACGTGAGTAGACTGCATATATCATATACAACCCAAGATGCTTTGTGGATGACAAACATTGTCAGAAGGGTCTTATTTCATGGACTCCACGGGGTCTGTTTTCTATAAGTTAATGATTCCGAAGGTGGGTGGAGGCACGCAGTCAGTGGCATCTGACAACCACAGTGTGCCAGGGAGCTGTCATGGTAAGGTTGTCACTGCCCAGGCTTGGTTGGACTTGGTCTCAGCTGTGCCTGTTGTGAGCTCTTTAATTGAGTTATGTACATTGTTGTGATTACATGTGAATTTAATTGCCACTTAAAACGTCTTTTAAAAGATTCCACTATGGTTTGGCATTGAAACAAGAAGTTACTGAGCACATAGAAAGGTGTAGAATTAGACCAGCAGGGTGTAATTTGGCATTCCTGGAGCAAAAACCCGTTAGTGGAGTCATGGTTGGAATTCACCCTTTGGGGTTTTGTTGGGGGAGGTTTTTTGAGGAAAAAAAAAAAACATGTTTACAAGACCTAAGAAAGGAAGCTATTATGTTTTATAACTAATATGTATGCATATATGTCACACATGCATATCTATTCATTACATGTCAAACAAAGCAAATAAAGACAAAAGACACTGCCAAGTCCTCAAGAACAGACGAAATGGATCAAAATGAGAGGCTGGTGGGATCAATTTAGCAATTTCACACGGGACTATAATTATAGCATTATGTCATAGATTGCACTATGATTTTATGTGCAAGCAATGAAGGAACGTGCTGTTGGCTGACACATACACAAGGCAGGTACGGTGGCTCATGCCTGTGGTCCCAGCTACTCAGGAGTCAGAGAACAAGAGAACGAGGACTGGACTAAAACCAATCCAAAATAGAGCTCATCCTAAAATATTTCAAATAAAATTACAAGACAGTGGTTTCAAAAATATAATCAATACTAGAAGCATTGATTACATTAGAAACTATTAGAAACAGTAACTGCCAGAAGACAATAGCAACAGAAAACAAACAAACAAACAAAACTCAGCCTAAGAATTATGCTTCTGAAGAAGAATTCAGAATGAGAAAGAGGAGCAACAACTGAAGATATAATGACAGAGAACCTTCCAGAAATAAACATTGAGGCTGTAAAGAGAGGAGTGTTCACCAGGAACCAACAGCAAAAACAAGAGGTAAGTGTCACCATTAGTCCCAGCTACTTAGGAAGCTAGAAAAGTGCATTGTTTGAGCCCAGTCATTTGGGGCTAACCTGGGCAACACAGATTGGCCACCAACTTAAAAGGGGGGGGTGAGGTGTGAAGGATGAGGAAGAAAAGATAAAGAGGAATCAAGAAAGAGTCATGTCTAGAAATATTCCAGCAAGTTTCTTTATTCTAAACAGCAGCAATAATAAACAATTCCATGTGCACCCTGACGAGAGGGGGGGGGAGAAGGAGGAGGAGGAGGGAGGGGAGGGAGAGAGAGAGAGAGGAAGGAGGAGGAGGAAGAGGAGGAGGAGGAGGAGGAGGAGGAGGAGGAGGAGGAGGAGGCAAAGATCATACTGGCCCTGGTTCATTTCCTGAGCAGAAAAGATACAGACTCAAGAGTGTGCTCTCCGTGGGTTCTAGCGTTGCAAAGGGAACCACATTCAGAACGCCTGTCACTCACGTTGTCTTTAAATCACTTTGTCAATTTACATTTCAACTTCCCAAGTGATGAGTTGACATTAGGAGACTTAAAAGAAAGGAATGAATGAGGGAAGGAAGGAAGGAAGGAAGGAAGGAAGGAAGGAAGGAAGGAAGGAAGGCAGGCAGAAAAAGAAATCGAGCGAGCAGATGCTAGAAAGATAAGCAATGGGCATGGGATCCGAGTCAACATAGAGATCAGTCACATGACTTTTAAAGTATGCTTACAAGACAGTAATTTCAAAACCATGCTAGACTGGAAAGCCAAATAACACCAAAAAAGTGATTAGATAGTAATTCAGACCCCAAACGTAATAACCTTCATGTAGGCAGGAGACACAGTAAAGTGAAATCACACGGTCTCTTCATTCTACACAGCTGAGAGCTAAAAGGTAAAGTCTATCAAACCTCTTTATTCTTTAATAAAAGAAACAGTAATTTTTTATTTATTCTTTAGTAATTTCAGACATGAATACAATGTTTAGATTATATCCATCCCCATTTTTCCCAGACACACCCATACCAATACACACATGCCAATGTACACACACGTACACACACACCCCTCCTAAATTCACCCCCTCTTCTTTTTTTAATGGTCCATTGAGTCCAGCCAGTGCTGCCTGTATGTGCATAAGTGTAGGTATCATCGCTGGAGCATAGGCAATGTACCGTGGCCACACCCCTTGCATACATTACATAGGAGAGAAGGGGTTGGCCCTTTAAAGTAACACTTGGTCTCTGCCGCAAGGTATTCCCACCCAACAGACAAGAATATTTTTATTTGTTATGAAAAGAAATGAAAATTAAATTTCTTGATGAAATCTGAAAATAACCCATCTTCAGATGGCATTTAGGCCTTGCTGCCTGTGGTGGTTTGAATGTGTTTACCCAGAGAGTGGCACTATTAAGAGGTGTGGCCTTTTGGGAGTAGGTGTGGCCTTGTTGGAGTAGGTGTGTCACTGTGGAAGTGGGCTTTGAGACCCTCCTCCTCACTGCCTGGAAAACAGTCTTCTCCTGGCTGCTTTTGGATCAAGATATAGAACTTTCAGCTCCTTCTCCAGCACCATGTCTGCCTGGATGCTGCCATGCTTCCCACCTTGATGATAATGGACTGAACCTCTGAACCTGTAAGCCAGCCCCAATTAAATGTCCTTTATAAGAGTTGCCTTGGCCATAATAGGGTTTCACAGCGATGGAAACCCTAAGACACTGCCTATCGGCTCTTTCTATTCCTTCTTTGCAAAGATTCCTGAAGCTTCAGGACAGCAGAATTACTGGTCAGTGTGGCCCCTTCCACACCTGTGGGCAGATCCGCCTGATGCTGGATTCGTGGTGAACCATATTGGTCTCGTCCAGTGTCATCCATAGCATATCTGACTCAGACTGTAAAGACGGCTCTTCACAGCAACTATGGTCACACACCAGAGGCCTGACATTGGAACAGGCAGCAGACAGTACAAAGAACCATCCTAGTAGGTAACATTTGTTTCCAGTTTTACAAATGAGTCTGTGGAAAATTATTTTTCACAATTACTATGATGAATGGCAGACAAGAATCAATTTCTGGCTTAAAGTTCATTGGAGCCTACCACACCATCTTCCTAATCCAAGAAAAGAGAGAGTAGAGAATAATTCTGAAATTTATTGAAGTATGAGGACAGAAACTGCCTTCTTCACAAAATAACGAGAATAAAGCAAAGGCACCAAACTAACTATCCTGTTCTCAGAGCTCACCAATCCCCCTAAAACCTTCACAGATCGGATAGAGGCTCCTCCAGAGCAACCAGCTTTTTAATAAAAAGGATCCTGACCCTCCCAGCCAATGTGCTGGTCTCGGGTTTCCCTGGCAGGGACTAATTAAAGGACCGTCCATCCTATTAGTATCTGCAGTGTCTAAACTAACCTTTCTCTTGCCTACAATGGTTTGACTAAGCCGCTGACTCTGAGAAATCTAAGCTCTAAAGAGTCTTAAAGAAAGGGCAGTATTTCTGATTTAAAAAAAAAAAATCTCCAGGGGTTTCTCGTCTTTTTAATCTTTCTCTCCCGCCCCTCACACACACCAAACAAGTCTTCACACCACATTATATGGAGGCAGCAATGTACCGAGGACCCTGGCTAACCTTGGGGTTGCCTAGCCCCATGACATGCCCCCCACAAATCATAAGGACTAAACCCGGGTGTGTCATGCCCTGCTGATTAATTCCAGCTCCCAAGCCAGCCCTGCCAGACGCATCGGGCTGCCTTGCATTGCACCTGAGACCGTTCTCGCCCCTAGGACCCTTTCTCCAGGGTCAGCCTAGCCCAATGCCCAGGAAAGGAACCGCGCCCACCCGAGCTCTGGCGTTGTGGTCCTCGCTGCTGGGGCTTCACCCTGGCTGCTTACGGGTTGCTGCTGCCACCTGTCGGCTGCCTGTCTAGAGCAGCGCTCTCAAGAAGGCCCTGGCCCTCCAAGGAGGGGACTCTTCCTGGTAGAAGCTTCCTGCAGAAGGAGACATCTTCCTGTCCTATCCAGGTCACTCGTGCTGCCCCTGCAAACCAGACTTACAGATGAATGTGCCTGTGCCTAGCTTCCCCTGGGTTCCTCCCAGAGGTGTGCCCCTCTCCCTTCCTAGCCCAGATCAATCCCTAAAGACCACACACCTGGCTCCCAGGTACTTCAAAACCACCAGGACCCACAAATCTGGGCAAGCTAACCCTTAGCTGAGACATCCTGGGGCCACAAGGAAATACAGGCAAAGATTTAAACCCAGATGCAAATGTCAGAATTTCCCAGAGCAGAAACCAAGAAGCTATTAATTAATAAACTAATTAATACTGTCACAAGTTCCCCCCAGGTGTCCCCAACAGTAAGGCAGCTTGGAGACCCACAAGAGCAGTAGATCCAAATGACCTTCTTGACTTAAATAAACACACACACACACACACACACACACACACACACACACACACGTAGAATCTGAGACTGAGAACACGAGGCATCCTAAGTTGGTGAGTCATTTGCATGGAGTCATCTTAGGCCTTTGACTTTTCTGTGGGGCCTGCGGGTTCGCTGCAGGACCCCAAGCCCTCAGCTCCAGGTTTAGGAACAGCTTGATGCTACCTGCTGCAAAGACCATCTCTCTTCCTCTGAACTGGCCAGGCCTCCTCCAACCACAGTATGCTTTGTCCTGTTGTTTTCTTTGCCCCGTGGCACTTCTCCAGGTCTTAGCAAACTTAAGCCTTGGAACCTCAATTTAAGCACAACTGCCCTACCCACCCTGAAGCCCTCTAGGGCATGATACTCAAACACTCTCCTCAGATCAGCCTGCCCTTGAAGCTCCCCTCCTTGAAGCTCCCCTCATTGCCTGTAATGAGCCTGCTTCTTATTCAGTTTTCTTGTTTTCTGTCTCCCTGAGAGAATGTGGGCTTTATGAAAGCCACAACTAGTCCACAGAACACAGGCCAGCACACCGCAATGAGAAGGTGATTGTTCTGTGAGTGAACAGAGTCACCCGACCCTGCTCAGACAGATAAAAGATATGAAGACTGTCCATCATTTGTCTTATCTCTGAGGTCTTCACAACAGCCTTTTAGAAATAAATATTAACCCTTCCTAATAGACAAGGAGCCAGACATACAGAGATGCTAGGCTTTCAAGGGTGTGTGCGGAAGTGAGGGGAGTCAAGAACAACACTGTACATATGCATAATATATTGTTTTAGAAAATATTTTGGATTGGAACCAGGGAGATAACTCAATCTGAAAGTGCTTCCTTTGCCAGTCCGAGGACCTGAGTTCAATCCCCAAAACTCACACTAAACAGCCAGGCATGGTGGTGTGAGCTTACAATCTCAGTGTGGGGTGTAGAGACAGGTTAATCCCTGAGGCTCACTGGCCAACCAGCCTAACCTGCTCTGAGAGTCCCAGTCCAGTGAGAGACCCTGATGGATAAACACATGAGGAATGGCAGCTGAGCTTGTCCTTTGACCTACACACACACACACACACACACACACACACACACACACACACGGCATGAAAACACAAAAGGACAATATTTGAAATCATGTGCGGTGCTTCTGTCTGCGACAGGCCAGTAGTAAAATTAGAAATGGGCTAATAGCCAGTGTCCTTAGGTTGGCATTTATCTCCTAACACCCCAGCCCCCTCCAGTGGAGAGCAGCATGGAGGTACCCCTGGGAAGGCCTAGCCCTGCTGGTTCCCCTAGAAGTAGCTGGTACCACAGAGGCCTCTGGCTGCCACATCTTCTAGCCTGCACCATGTTTCCCTTTATACTTAATAGCAAGTGTGACTGGCATGGCTGCTCTGACTGCTATGTTCCTGTTGATTGCCAGGCAGGAGGCTGGCAGACACAGCTGCAGGCAGCGACTTGGCAGGCACCAGCCCTGTGCCCTCTGCTGAGTTGGATGCTAAGAAGTCACATGTTTAGACAGTCCCTCAGTAGGACAGGGATTATCAGGGATCTGCAGGCCGCAGGGGATTCAGGTTGCCTCTGCCCTCTGGCAGGAGCTGCAGAGGAGATACACAGACCAGGGTTCCAGTAGATGAATAAAGTTTGTGTTGAGGGAAATACTAAGGAAAATGGACGGACAGGTTCCCCACACTCCTGCCGGCAACTCTCAGCCCCAGCGTGGTCCTGCCACCTTCGTCCCTAGCTAGCACCCACAGCAGCTGGTCACGGTATTCCCAGCTCCAGTTCGCTTGTCTCTGGAGCCGCTACCCTAACCCCGCTGTGGTCAGTGGTCCCACATTCCAGTAACCCTCTAGTGGCATGTTCACATCTTGGCAGACCCTCTGCCCCAGGGCCCTCAAGACGTCTCCACCCAACTCAGTAATTTCCCTTGGCATGGTCGCTGCCACGCCAGCCCCATTTAATGACCGCCCACCTCGCGGTTTGATATCACAGTACCCAGTAACCCAGTAAAATCAAAACTCTTGAAGCTTATAATTAACCAGTCAGATTTATATATCAACAATTCTCAATTCACAAGATGCCCACACAACAATTTCTGAGCCAATTGATAATGATACAAGCTGCCCACCTAGATTAGACAAGCTTTCCCAATTATTATATCCCTGTATAAAATCATATCTACCTGTGGCTATTAAAGCCACGCTGGATCTGAATCAGCCTGCTCGCTGCCTTCCATCTTGCTCTCTTCTCCTGAGACGCTCTGTCTCAGCAACTCTTAGCTCCACATCCCTTTTCCCTGCCCAATCACAGGCCTTCTGCTGCACTAATATTTTAATGTAATTGGACAGGGAAAATCCTGCCACAAATTTGGGACACTCACACAAAACAAAGGTTTAAAATGGGGAGACTGGGGAGACTTATTGGTAGCATGGCCCAACTTGTCTACCATGCACAAGGCACTGAATTTGATTCTTTTTGTTTAAAAAATTGTTTATTATAAATATATACTCTGTAGCTGCCTTCAGACACACCAGAAGAGGACATCAGACCCTATTACAAATGGTTGTGAGCCACCATGTAACTGCTGGGAATTGAACTCAAGACCTCTGTAATAGCAGTCCGTGCTCTTAACCACTGAGCCATCTCTCCAGCCCAAAGAACCAGGTGCAGTAGTGCACACCTGTAATCAGCACTTAAAAGACAGAGGATCAGGTTCAAGGCCAGCCTAGGCTACTTAGTAAATTCAAGGCCACCCTGGTTACATGAGTGCATTTGAAAGACAGACAGAAGGAAGAAAGGGAGAGAAGGAGGGTAGGAGGAAGGGAGTGTTTCAAATATCCTACATATAACTGGGCCCTGGGACTTGTCTAGCTGCAGTAGAAGGACCTGTGTGGAGTCTGTCTATCTGCTGAGGCTGTGAGCTGTTCACATGGCCTAACAGGTGGCTGGCAGACATGATCAGCTGGGTTGGGGCCTCTGTGCTGAAGACATTTTCATAAGACTCCAGACTTTAGAGGTCATCTCATACAACACATGGGAAACATGCATTCAGAGATCGCTACTATGAGAAAGGGTAGCCAGGAAAAACACAAAACCCAAAACAACAAAGACCTAGGAAAAGCTAGCCCCCTCTCCGAAGGCCTCCATCACTCTGAGGCTCTGAGCCTGTATCACCAACTGTTTAGAACTCAAACTCAAAGTGTTCACAACTCAGCTTCCTTTACCCCAGGTTGGAGGACAAGCTTCACCTCGGCTCTGCATCAGGTCATAGTGACCACCTTGTCTGCACACTGCCACAAACCCAGCCTTCAGTATGTCACAAATAGCTTGTCAGAGAACTTTTTTTTCTTTTTGGTTTTAGTTTTTTGAGACAGGGGGTTTCTCTCTGTAGCCCTGTCTGTCCTGGAACTCACTCTGTAGATCAGGCTGGCCTCGAACTCAGAAATCCGCCTGCCTCTGCCTCCCAAGTGCTGGGATTAAAGGCGTGCGCCACCACGCCACCAATGCCTGGCGTCAGAGAGCTCTTAACATGGGGGTGAGGATCAAGAAAAATGATGCACTCAGGAACAGCTCTTGTTCTACCTGCTGCAGAGATCTGACACTAGGAAGCCTTGGTAACAGGTCTTAATCACCATCCTCTACCATGGTGCCTTGTTTCTTCAGAAGCAGGAAACATGTCAGTGTAGGGCCCAATGAGGCTACTTAAGCCAGGCATGAGAGAGTAAGGCTGCAGCTCAGGGGATTGGCAGACAGACTCCTCCACAGCGTGGAGGCCTGGCTGCTTCCCCGCAGATGAACTCAGAGGGGAGGGGTTAGAGTGGTTCAGGAACTCCGGATGACCAAATGTCTGCATGTACAGAGGACATGGAGAGAAAAGAGAGATTCGGCAGAGGAAGATAAAGCCAAGTGCTTTATCTTGAAAGAGATAGAAGAGGGAGAGGCAGAAGTTAAGAACTTAATGAATTTGGAGGAGGGAATAGATAGGTTTT
>NW_021605583.1:619540-651336 GCF_004785775.1 Grammomys surdaster | reverse complement strand
TGTCTGTCTGTCTGTCTATTTCTGAATATCTGTGTCTGTCTGTCTGTCTGTCTCTGAATATCTGTGTGTGTCCGTCTATCTGTCTATGAATATCTCTCTGTGTGTATGTCTGTATGTATGTGTCTGTCTGTGTGTATGTGTCTGTCTCTGAATATCTCTCTCTCTGTTTCTCTCTGTCTCTCTGTCTCTCTCTGTCTCTGTGTGTGTGTGTGTGTGTGTGTGTGTGTGTGTATGTAGGTATGCACATGCCATAGCACGAATGTGGAGGTCAGAAGACAACCTTGGGGAGTCCATTGCTGCTTTCCACCCTGCAGCAGCACGGTCTCTCTCATGTTTGCTGCTGTACAGACCACTGGCTTCTGACTGGTTCTCGTGTCTCCACCTCCATCTTGAAGGAGTGAACACCAGAATTATAGGTCCATGCCCCCACATCTGGCTTTTTATGTGGATTCCTAGGGTCAGACTCAGGTTGTCAGGCTTTGGGGCCAGTACCTTTACCCACTGAGCCACCCCCAGACCCACTGAGCCACCTCTCAGGCACCATTAAGAATCACTTTATTCTATGTTTTCATTTCAGGGACAATCTAAAACCTTTTATTTAACATTCAGGATCAAGCAGATATCTATCTTAAAACTAAATCTGTACCTGAGTCTGAGGCACAATACTGCTGTGCACGCTACTGAGAAAAGCCGTCACCTCCTCAGCCTTGAGAGCAATGGTTCACATAGAGGAGGCCCCAAGCCAGCATGACTGTCTAGACACCAGCATGGCAAACTATAAAGGGGCATCAATCCCATAAAGTGGATGGCATCTGCCTGAAGCTTATTGGACTTTAGTTTTGCTTTTGCCTTTAGATTTATGAGGCTTATATTAAAGCTGTATTCATGTATATGCACATAATATCTGTATGCATATATTAAACATATATGTATATATAAAGGAGTTATAGTTTTTGTTAAATTTATTAAAGGCTATGAAAATAACAAATTCAAATAGAATCTAAGATAAATGTACTCACTATCAAATATACATTTATAATTACTTTTATTAACCATGCAAGTACCAGCCGACCTCTGAAAAAATACTATATTAATTAACATTTGATTTATTTAACACAATCCAAAGAAAATATTCTCCTCTGTGACTCAATGGTAATGGGTAGGGGCAGAGACTGTTTTTAATCATAATTTTTTAAAGTCTGAAAAGAAACTTTGGTTTTAAAATGTAAGAGCCTGGAGGTGGTAGGTAAGGACATCTGAGAAACAGTGTCCTCCAGACACAATAGGCCATTGCATCCCTGAAGTCACACCAGCTATGGTTGCCTGCACAAGATCAAGTCAGCCAACATTCCAGCATGAGCGGGGGAGGGCTCTCGTGAGATCCCACCCTTAGCTGAGGCACTGTTGGCTGCTGGAGGTGGGAAAGTCAGTTTTCATAGGTTGCTCATGCACCCCAGGGTCCTACACTGTGCTCACATGCGCAGTATTAACTGGACTCCACTAATGTAAGAAAAAGAAAGGACATAAAGTTGGAAGAGCCATGTGGGAGAAAGGGTCTAGGATACTGACAATTAGACTTGACAACTAGGGAAGAAATGATCAAAATATGCTGTGTGCACTCATGAAATGTTCAAAGAATAAATAATCATCAACTTTCTGACCTAATGCTTTCTTGACTTAAACTACTTTAGGTCCAAAGAGTAAAATATAGGCAAAGACAACCATTTAAAACGCAATGGAAGATAGAGGTGGAGTGGTCTCGAGGCTGAAAAGCAACAAAAGACTGAAGAGGTGCTAACCTAGCCAGGGTTGCCAGTTATATGAAAGAGCAGTGTACTGTCTATTGTTTATAAAACAAGAGACAGGAAGACAAGGAGGAGGAGGACAAAGGCCCTTGTTGGGTGGGGTAATGTGTGTATGAGGGAAAATCAGACCCCATCTGCACTCAAAAGTTGTTATAACTAATGAAGACCATAGAGCAAGGTTAGACTCAAATAAAACCAAAATTTGATTCTTCCTGTGTTGGTGTGTGTGTGTATGTGTGTGTGTGTGTGTGTGACTGTGTCGGTCTGTGTATGTGTCTGTGTCCCTGTGTGTGTCTGTGTATCTGTATGTGTGTCTGTGTCAGTCTGTGTGTGTGTCTGTCTGTCTGTCTGTGTATCTTTGTGTGTGACTCTGTGTGTGACTGTGTGTGTGTCTGTGTTGGTCTGTGTGTGTGTGTGTGTGTGTGTGTGTGTGTGTATCTGTGTGTATCTGTGTATGTGTCTGTGTCAATCTGTGTGTATATGTGTGAATGTGTTTAGGTGTGTTTGTGGAGTTGGCTGTGTTTTGCCATCTTTCTGTTTCTTTCAAAAATTGGAAAGTCAATATCTTAAGTCATTTATGTAGGAAAAAAAATCAGTGAAGTCCGTCTTTTCACCAAAAACTCTTAGTCTTATTTTAAAACACTACATTTAATGTACTTGTGTTTTAGCTCCAGAAAGCTACTATGTTGGGGCCGAAGTGATGGCTCAGTGGGTAAAGGTGCTTGCTGTGTAAGCCTGGTGACAAGAACTCTTGTTTTTTTTTTTTCTACCTAAATGACTTAAGATATTGACTTTCCAATTTTTGAAAGAAACGGACTTTTTTTCCGTCTTTAAATTCTCTGATGATTTTTGCAGGCTCTTCTGCAAAAATGATTATTATGAAACAATGCAATGCAAATACCACAGATATTTCACCAGACAGTTCAGCTTGAATGTGAATCAACTGTTAGTTACTGACTCGGTACCACTCATGAGGAAAGAGCAGAAAGCCCTTCTACGTGAGTCTAGATGACCCCAAAGAGACCCTGTGAGTAACTATGTTTCTCACGATCACAAAATTTCATTCTAGGAAGTTGAGAGAGTGGGCATAGAGATCCCTGGACGTCCCACGCTAGTGTTGAGCCTGGGTGTGAACACAGAAATGGTTCTGATGCCTGTAGAGGAAACAGCACAGCACATACAGTCATGAATGTGCTCGGACACAAAGCTGGCCAAGTACAAATTCATATAAGGAGCAGAAAATGAGAAATGTAGTTTAGAAATGTAGTTAAGTTACTATCTGAAATCTTTCGAAATTTGATTACTTACAAGAATTTATATGCCATGATGAAACCCATTTTGTATACAACCCTTTCCAAAAAATGCAAAAGTGAATGTAATTTCTGTAAGATTCATGTTTTTAAAATAAACACTGTTCTGTTATAAATGCCCAGTGAATTCTAAACACCAAAGGCATTAACATCCACAAAGGAAAGTCTGAAGAAATTCCTCATGAACAGAGAGCCTACTTTCCTTCCCTCCATCAACCCCCGCTTCCATTTCCTGGAAACCCCACCACCACACAGATTTGTATCTTGGGTTTTTTTTTTTTAGTACTTATTTTCTTTCTCATTATGTGTACACGTCCATGTCTGTGTGGGGACAAGTGTACATGAGTACAGGTTCCCTAGGAGACCAGAGGCAGCAGGTCCTCCGGACCTGAGGTTACAGGTGACTGGAGATACCCAGCATGGTTGCTGAGAACCAAACTCAGGACCTCTGGAAGAACAATACATAATCTTAACCACTGAGTCATCTTTCTAGCCCCCATATCTTAGATTTTTAAGTATAAAAGTCTTTTATTGATCACATTATGAGTATGAATTTCTACAACAAAAAGCTATCAGTTTTACCTTTAATTTCCTGTGTCCCTAGGCTGTATTAACTTTCTTCTCAGACTGAGAGATTATCACATTGCCTCGGATCTGACAAAATGAATAGCTGTTGGGATTTAATAACCGTTACACAGAAATACAATGGATTGTAAACATCACACAATGTGAAGCTCCCTCGAAGTTCAGGCATCTCTTTGGCATACACTTCTAGACGGCAGACTGGGGAAACTTCAGCATTCCTGCTTTCCTGTCTTCTCTAACATGAGTACTAAGGAATGGTGTTCATATAAATACAGAATATTAATTCAAAGAAAGCTCAAAATGTCTAACTCCTTTAATGAATGCCAAAAGTCATGATGAAAGGCAACTGGATGTTAGGTAAAGAGTAAGAGCTTCAATTGTATGACTCCTGTTAGCAGCAAGTCATAAGAGCCATTCATTTTCTCTGCAGAGAAGACTCCAAGGTCAGGAAGTTCTCTGATTCTGGGACAATGTGCCAATAAGGTCAGGGCTAAATGAGCACATATAGTTTCAGTACAAAGATAGACCAAAGGATGCTGGGAAAGGGGGAGGTGGACTCGCAGGCCACAGATGTCTGGGAAACTATTAGACATCCATACACACTAGTGTAGCAGGGGATGAGAAACCTTTCCGTGTCTCACTGGCGATGATGCCTAGAACCCAGCACGTCACACTGTGAAATAACTCCTAGAACCTATCATTAAGTAAAGATTAGGAAGTGTAGTGCAATAGGACACTATATTAGAATTCACCTAGGAATTCTGGGAATACTTATATACATACATACAGCATCTGAGGTACCTCTGTGTTTAGTTCCAAGGAAGAAATGGCATAAACCAAAATAGAGAAATGGTTTAGATACCGTACCAAGGGCATGAACCGATCTATATGAGGAAATTGATACACTGGACTCCAAGACATCTAAATTTTAGTTATTTATGACAAGACTATGAAGGGACTGAGAGGAAGATAGGCCACGGAATGCAAAGCCGTGTGATGAAGGACAGTTCTCAAATGCGGAACAGGAGACGGCAGGTCAGCAGTTGCCTCCTGTAATGTGGTGAATGAACGGATAGACATAACGAATACGAGTCCCGGCTCCAAAGAGGACACTGGAAGAGCATCACAAATCACAGACAGGCCTGCTAAAGAGTAGAGACGGTGGGCAGCGTTCAGCTCACCCAATCAGCGCTCAATTCCCCGTGCCGTCTCGACGGTAGGGAGGGGTAGGGAGTGGAGTCTAATCCACAGGGTAACCCAGACAGCCCTGGTGGGAAGAGAGTGACTAGCCCATCCACAGGACATACAGGCAGGGGCGAGGGGTTCGTTTAATCACATCGTATGTCTCAGAGGGCTGTGTGGCCCAGGCACCGTCTTGAGAAGGCATGCATATAAGATTGTATAAGAAACATTCGAAAGTGAAGAGCTTGAAGTCACCTGCTACAGTCCCTGGAGGGGAGACAGTTGCGCAGGGCAATCCTGGACCAGGGAAGGGCTAGGCCCAAACACGCGGTGAAGCCGGAATGCCTGGCTCCAACAGTGGACAGGTCCTTGCTCAGTGGCCGCCACCACTTTGTGGAGGAGTGGAATTACTGCCACCAGATTGACTTCGGGAGCCAGGGGTCAGTGAGTGGTGTGAACTCCTTGGCAAGTCGTCAAATGGTTTCCATTCCAGCACCAAGAACAGTCCAAACAGGCACTCCTGCAAGTACAAGCCTCCATGTCCACCAAGGTTAGGGGAGACCCAGAAAGGACCAGCCCCAAAGGCCAGTTGCCAGGCAATATCTGAAGGGGAAGGGAGATGGCTGACAGACCACGGTTGGAGCTAAAGAAGCTTCATGTTATGCTAGGCATCCATCTTGGTACCTGCCAGACATTTGTCTCTGACTCCTGTCCCTAATAAGGAAGATACGTTCCCAGTAACCCTGGCTCAGCGACTACTTGTTATGATGGCTAATTGCTCTTTTTTTTTTTTTTTTTTTTTTTTTTTTTGCTTCTGTAACTTGCTTATGCAGATACCCAAAGACTGTTTTGAGTTTCAAGTTAATCACTTACCTCAAGAGAATAGAACAGTTTTTGCTGGCTTGCATAGATATTGAAGATCTTCCTGTGATTTTCTTCCTTAAAAGCCCTTCCCCACACCCCTCCTGCATGGCAATCTCAAATTTGACTCAGAGATTGTTCGTACTGCTAGCAGCTAATCAATAAATCTTTTAACTATAATTGGATTGAGTCTGTGATCTTTTCTCTGGAGCCACAAACTCCGTAACAACCACAATAACATTTTAGCTAAAATCCAAAGAAAAAGAAGAGTCAGATGACTTCGAGATAGATATAGATATAGATATAGATGATATAGATATAGATGATATAGATTATAGATATCGATATAGATATAGATATAGATGATATAGATATCGATATCAATATCGATATAGATATAGATATCGATATAGATATAGATACAGATATAGATGATATAGATATAGGTATAGATATAGGCATAGATATAGATTATAGATATAGATATCAATATAGATATAGATATAGATATCGATATCAATGATATAAATATAGACATAGATACAGATACAGATGATAGAGATAGAGACGGATGATATAGATATTAGATATATTTATGGAATACAACAAAATCCCATCTTTAGAGAATCCTACAAACTATCCAATGGAAGTTTGTGACTGAAGAAAGAAAATTCAGTAAGTCAAAATAAATATCGGTGCTTCCAAATAATAACAGCAGCTCTCTGGTTTAAAACATATGTGTGATTAAACTGTGTGTCAGCAAGGCTAAAATAGCAGGAGGTAAATTGACTTTAAAACAATATACTGTCTACAAAGGGGGCTGGAAAGATGGCCCAGGGGTTAAGCGCACTGGCTACTCTTCCATTAGTACCCAGCACCCACATGGCAGCTCACAATTGTCTGTGACCCACCCCTTCTGGCCTCTGCAGGCCAAGGCATGGCTGTAATACACAGAAATACATGCACCGAGGGCTATCAAGACATTGCAGCCAGCAGAGTGTATGCCTTACAAACACAAGCACCTGAGTTCAGCCCTCCAGAACCCACATAAAAACTAGATGTGGTGGTACACACTTGCTATCCCAGCACTGGGCAGAGACAGGCAGGTCCCTGGAGCTCACCAGCCAACCAGCTCGGCCTACTCAACGAGCTGGAGGCCAGTAAGAACCCTTGTCTCAAAATAAGGTGGACAGTGTTTCTGAGGAGCAGTGGCCACATTTTTCTTCGTATCTCTAAATACACACACACATGTGCATATGCATTCCACACATATACACATGCACACAGAGACAGAAAAATACAAAGGAACATTATAGAGTTCATGCCTCAAGATAACATTAAATGTAATACTAACTCTCAACTGGCCAATGGCCTGCTCAGAGATCCCTCATGTGAAGTTTTCCCTAACCCCTAAGTTGTCATGTCCTTCACAATTGGAATACATATACTGTCTACTGGATTACAGTACTACTTTGATCTCTGTGGTGTGCTAACCAAAGGACTGTTATGAATGGAGAAAGTCCATAGTAACATTGCACAAAATTTCCAACTGCATTTACTTTACAGTACCTCTTAGACAAACCGGGAGACCAGTCTCTCCTCCCCGGGACACCGGGCAGGTTAACCAGTGTTAAACTGTCAACATCATTAAAAATCATCCACTGTTAATTCCTTTATGTTTCCATCGTGAGCCCTCCTTCTGATTTTCACTGTCCTGTAAAGAAGGAAGGATGTTGGGGTGTGAGCTTGTGTGATTCCCTAATTGACAGCTGTTGGATTCTGCCCAGCTTGCCCCACATCCTTGAGCAAAACAAGCAGCATTCAGACAGACAGCAAGACTACCCGGCCATTTTGAACACTCTGTTGAGCCCTAAAGGAGGGAATGTGCTCATCACTCCTGCTTGCTCTGCCTCCTGAAGGTGAGGCTCCACGCAGGACTGATTTAAGACGTTTGCACTGAACTTTTTAACTATCACAAGGTTTAGTTAGAACTTTAAACAATGGCAACCTAGACCACCTAGACCAGAGAAAACACTGCCCCAGAACCCAACAAGGGAACACTATGAATGGTGCTAAAGGACATAATTGGGGCAGACACAACAGCCATTTTCATGTGGAGTGTGTTGGGATTGGTACAAACTCTCTCTCTCTCTCTCTCTCTCTCTCTCTCTCTCTCTCTCTCTCCTCTCTCTCTCTCTCGCTCTCTCTCTCTGCTCTCTCTCTCTCTCTCTCTCTATCTCTCTCTCTCTCTCTCTCTCTCTCTCTCTCTCTCTCTCTCTCTCTCACAGCAGGCTTCTGAGCTCACTTGACCCGCTCTGTGCTGCCTCCCCTGGTGTTGTAATATCAGGCCACAAAATGTTTCTCTCAAGTGGTCAATTCTTGGACTGAGATGGAACCACAAAGGAAGAAGCAGCTGATGACAGAGCCAGAGGAGTGGCAGCAGCCATGACAGCTGGGCGACAGACAGAATAACCTGCAGCAGCAGCAGCAGCAGCAGCAGCAGCAGCAGCAGCAGCAGGGCGGCTAGATGCTTGGCGTCCAAAGCAGAGGCAGAGCTGAGCAGCTGTCAAATTGATCTGCAAAAGCAAAAGGAGGTAGCCAGGCACTTGACAGCCAAGCAAGCGATAGCTGGACAGTTCCAGACAGGGCAGGAATAAGGTGACGACCAAAGTAGAAAGATCAGTGAGCTAAGGCTGAGGAAGAAAGGAAAGATGTAAAAATCCAGGGAGGAAAAACTTCAGACTCTGGTCACTAGAAGAGTATAAACCAAAAATCTATAAACCATTTAGGACTGGGTCTCAGACACCCTAGTCCTGGGCACCAGTTGTAACACTGGCTACCGTCAAAGGCTAAGGAATAGCCATAACTAAGCTTGCTAAGAAGCCGAAACACTGACAGGTACTCGGGAATCACATTGGGAATACTCCCTATGCTCACACAACTGCTGCAACACTAGTAGCCTAGGCCTGCCAAGAGCTCTCTGCCACGTTAGCTAAGATCTCGATGTACAGAGCATTCATGAGAGTCCGACACTAGAGGGCGCCACCAGCTGCCTCTGCTGCTCCTGCTTGCAGCTCCACACTGCAGGGTGGGTATACTGGACTCCCAGGCCAGCATGAGAGAGCCTCTCTTTGCCCACCCACAATTTCTGGTTGACCAAAGGACTCCAGCCAGCTGAGTGGTAACACTTCAGGTGACTACGCACTGGTGGCGTTGTCCCCTAACTGTTACATCACGTACGGTTGTATACATTGTTACTCCACATCAACCTTCTCAAAATTTTCTCTGAGAGCCACATTTTTACAAGTTATAAAATTACCTTTCAAGTCATGTGGAATATAAAATCAAAGTCTTCGCATCAAAGTTTTGTAAAATGTTATAGTTCCACAGATAACAAGTTCCCTTATCTACAGCAGTTAGAGTAAGGATACAGGTAATTCTGAGTAATTCTGTCTAGCTGATCTCGATAGTATTTACATCATTTAGTTGCAACAAAGTTTTAATAACTATTTTAAGGAAACATGAAAGACCAAAGCCTCCTCAAGAGTAAGCCAAGGAAGAGACTATATACACATGCATCTCTGCCTATTGAATTCCCAGGTTCATGTAGCAAAATCTGTGAGAGGGTCAGCGAGGTGTCCTGGTGGGAAAAGTGCTAGCCATGCAAAGCTCGTGACACGAGTATGATTCCCAGAACCCACATAATGGTGGAAGGAAACGACTGGCTCCACAAAGTTGTCTTCGGACCTCTACACATGTGCCACGGCACATGTACACACATACACACACCATCATCATCACTATCATCACCATCACCATCATCATCATCAAATCCATCTCAAGGTTTATCCGTCAAGGTCACTCAGGACAGTGCAGCTTAGCCTCAGACTCCTTTTAAATCTTCTAAACCTTAGATCTATTTAACCATACTGCCTGAGCATTCATCGTTTCTGTAAAGACTTTCAAACAAGATAGATAACATAGATCATTTTTTATAACTGTTTCTTTTTACACTGACATTTTGTAGCAAGAAAAAAAATAGACAAACAATGATAAACTTGAATCCATACTGACATCTTCACAGAATCCAACTTCAATTCACTGGAAGACATTTCCTCAATAAGCCCATTATGTTTCTAATCTGTATTAACTCACGCCAGACGCACGTACACCTCTAGCTGTCATATCAAAATACAATTTAAAACAGGTTTCCTGGATCCATTTGCATCTCCAAAACACTCATACTTTAGTCTCCAATTTTTAGTAAGAGAAAGACAAAATCACGGTGGCTGGGACGATTTTAAACAAAACAGTGTTTTGTTAAATGTTGGTACATCTGCTATAATATGTTCTATCAGACTGCATGCTACTGAAGACAGTGATTCTGTGTACTGATATTTTTTTTTCAATGCAAAAGCAAGAGATTTATTTTCCGGCACGTTGGGATCAACTTTCAATTAGTCCCTCAAGGCAAGTGACTAGAAGGTGTAGCGGGATATATTCCCACTACATTTGTATAAAGCTCGGTGGTTGGGCTGTATGCAAGGTAGGCGGAGTAAGAAGTCGGGAGGAGGGAAGAAGAAGAAAAGGAAGAAGAGGAGCTAGAGGAGGTGAGAGGTAGCATCCATGGAGAACTACGGATGGATCAAGAGCAGTCCTGGCTAACAATTTATATTTAAGGTTAGGTATTGGGTAACAACTCTAATTGTGTGGGCATCTTGTTAATTGAGCATGTCCAAATATATAGATACTGGATAATCTTTAGACATTAAGAGTCTCATTTCTATTGAGTACTGAAGTCAGAGCCGGATGGTCTGGGCTCGGTCAAACATTGTGGACAACGTGGTGGATTGGCAGAGCCAGCCACCACGCTGGTGTCTCGTGGGCCTCGGTCCAGAGCCGGAGCCGTGGGAAAATGGCGGCTGTCTGGGAACAAGCTGGACTGGGCGCCATTTTTTAAATATTACCCGCAACAAGAAGGCGACCCCGAATGGCTATTACAAACAGTTTTTATACTTTTTAGGGACACAGGTTACATCAGCAAGGTTATAGTTCAAACTTATTGGCTAAGCATATTGATCTTTAAATCTATTGGCTAGCAAGCATGGGCAGATCTGTGCCCTAATAATTTAGGCTCACACTCCATACTACAGCCACCTCCCACTGCTTTGGGTGCCTACAGTATCCATGAAAATGTTAGAAGGTTCTGACAGGACGGGGTGTGGAGGGGCACACTTGTAATCCCAGCTTTCAAGGGGCTGAATGGAGAAGACTTCAAGTTCCAGGGTCCCCGAGTAAGACCCACGTGATAGGAGAGAACCAGCTCTCATAAATTACCCTCTGACTGCCACGTATATACAGTGACACCTGTGCCCGCCATGCCACCCCCACAAGCCACAAACGTAATTTAAAGCAATTACTTTGGCACTGCCTTTTTAAAGTAGAATTAAAGAGCAGATTGGTTTAGTAGTGCCTGGACAAGGTTGTCTTTTTTCAGGACCGGTGATTCTGTGGAAACCATAAGACCAAAGAAGCAACAGAGGTGTGAGTCCTTAGCAGCTCTACTGCTGCTGCTAAGGACAGTGCCAGTGCTCCAGGAAATACTCTGAAATCACCCAAATCCTCTTGATGTGAGCACATTTCAGCCTTATCCTAACCAGGTGGCAAATACAAATACCACAGGCAGGATTTCAGAGGTGAAAGCAGAAACAGTTTTCCCCACCAGGTCTCCTGGGAATTACCTCAAACAGAGTAACCCAAGCACAAAGACAGAACAGGACCATTCTTCACTACCACCATGCAATATCCACCGTCTTCAGAATGCAGTAGCTTATAAAGCATACTGACTCATTCACCAAAGTAAGTTACTGAGTGACTTCCATGGGCAAGGCACTGTGACAGAAGCTAAGGAGTGTGAGATCAGGCAAAGGGCAAGATAGATGTGGCTTTGGTCTGGCCAGGAACTTCAACATGATACAACTGTTTACATCCGTCTGTTTTGTTATAGGTATATAGACTGTCATAAAATCACGTAAAAGAGCCTCTGATACAAGACAGATATACTTACTGGAACAAGAAAAGCCAAAGTCTTGCCAGATCCAGTTTTGGCAGCTCCAAGCACATCTTTACCTTGCAAAGCCAAATTTTCTGTAGGATGGCTCTACAAAGTGGACTATGTGTCGCTCTGTCTCAAAGTTCCTACATTGGTAGGGGGTGGTGGTGCAACATGTCTGTCATCCCAGAATCTGGGAGGTTGAGGCAGGGAATTACAAGCTTCAGAGCTACCTCAACAAAACAGTTAGAATTTGTCTCAAAAGAGGATGAGGAAGGAGAAGAAAGGAAGGGAAAAGAAAAGAAAAAGAAAAGGCCAGGTATGCTGGCTCACACATTTAATCCCAGCACTTGGGAGGCAGAGGCAGGAGGATCTCTATGAGTTCAAGGCAAGCCTGATCTACAGAGCAAGTTCCAGACTGCCAGGGTTACATAGCGAGACCATGTGTCTCAACAATAACAAAAGGGAGGGGGGGCTCTTATATTAAAGACCTGAATCTTGGTAACTCAAGCTGTGTCTGTTTGGAGATAGGGCCCTACAAGGTGTAACTAAGTTAAAATGAGTCCATAAGGGCACAGTCTAACTCAACAAGATTGAAGCCTTTATAAGAAGCCATTTGAACAAAGAAACACCAAGAGTGCAGGGACACACGGGGTAGCCGTGTGAAGAAGCAACATGCTAACTACATGGAGTCAGTACCTATAAACAGATATCCACTCTCGAGGGTTCATTGCAACACTACCCACAATATCCAAGATAAAGAATCAACCTCTGTTCACCAGAGGATGAATGGATAAGAAATATAGATTCATACATACATTTACATACACAAACACACATGCATACATACATACATTTGCATACATACACCCATGCATACATTTGCATATGCAAATATGTACATTTGCATAATACACACATAGACACATGATACATTTGCATACATGCAAACATACATTTGTATACATACATCTGAATATGCACATGCATACATTTGCATATACACATACATACATTTGCATACATACATACATACACTTGCATACACACACATATAATGCAACCTTCTCCAGCCTTAAAGGATATCCTGCATTGATGACAGTACAGATGAGCCCATTACATTAGATAAAATGAGCAGGAAAGACAAAGAGCTCATGACCTCACATGTGTAGAATCTAAAAGAACCAGACTCACAGAGTCAGGGAGTAGAATGGAGTTAGGAGAAGGGGCCAGGGGAGAAGAGGGGGTGAAAATGAGGGGACTCAAGACATGAGGTTGCCAGTTATACAGAGTGGGTTCAAGGGATCTAGTGTAAATCACAGTGGCCACAGCTGGTTATAATATATTGGACACTTGAAAAACTCTGGAAGAATTTTAAATGTCTTTATCACTAAAAGTAAGTATAGACCTGGACTCAGTGGTTAACAGTGCATAGTTTCCTTGCAGAGAAAACAAGTTCAGTACAACTGTCTGTAACTCCAGTCCCAGTGCATCAAACACCTTCTTCTACATCTCCAAGCACTGGGCATACATTCTGTGTACATACATAAAGGTGAGCAAAATACCCATATACACAAAATTAAAATAAATAAATTTATTTTTAAAGTTCAAAGCAGATATAACATATACACTGCCTTGAACATCTTCTACCTCCATGATGTTAGATAAGAAGGTGCCACAGTGATTGTGGAGGGAAAATCCACATTGATCATCCTTCAAGGGCCAGTTTAAGAATGAGCAGACATCTATAAAACAACTTCCACACCTAGGCTCAGGAAACATTGAGGAAGAAGGGGAGAAAAGGTCGTAAGAGCCAGAAGATCAGAGAGTGTGACATGACATTGTCTCCTAGTGATGATAGAAGCTACAGCCATAAAGCCTCATCAACACAACTGTCTACACTCGAGACAAAAACAAAGGACAACTGTAGACATGCCAAAGAGGAAGGGGAAAGCCCATGGGACCTCAACCCTACACAAAGAACTGCAGGCAACTAAGGAATGCTGAGAATGGGAGAAATGGTCTCCTCCAGCAAAGAGCACACCCATAGGTTATCCAATAGCAAATGACCAGCCCTGAAAACATGCATACAAGTGACATTCAAACTGTGTGGGTGATATTTAGGAATATATACAAATACACATACATATATACACTTAATAATTAATGAAACAAGAGGCCATGAACTTGAAAGAGATCAAGGTGGGGTATATGAGAGGGTTTGGAGGGAGGAATGGGAGGGGAGGGATAATATAACTATATTATAATCTCAGAAATAAAGAAAAAGACAAGAGACAAAATAACTTCAAGCCACACCCGTGGTGAGAACGGCTCCATGCACACACCTTAGAGAAAAAAATGAAATTAGCTGAAAAATTCAATTCTGACAGCACACAGCTCTCAAAGCTCCAAGCGTGTTTTCATGCTTGATAATTCTCAGTTCATAATTCAACTTGATAATTCTTAATTGACGCATGCTGAAGGAGGGGCAATGTTCTAGTTTGCTTTTGCTGTTTAGAAAGGTTTGTTTGACTTGTGTGTCCTGGTCATGGTCCACCATGAAGGGGACCCAAGGCAGGAACTGAAGCAGAGCAGGAACCTGGAGACAGGAACTGAACAAGAGACCATGGAGGAACACTGCTTGTTCTCAATGGCCTGCTCAGTTTGCTTTCTTATAGGACCTAGGTTAACCTGCAACACTCAAACACATGCACACATACACACATTGGTGTGGGTCCCCTCCCACATCAATCAGTAATGAAAACTGCTCCCAAAGACTTGTAGACCTACAGGCCAATCTAACTTGAACATTTTCTCCATTTACTTTCGTCTTCCCAGATGACCTGGCTTGTATCAGGTTGAATAAAAACCTAAGCAGTCTAAGTGTAACTCCAGAACAACACAAATGTTCAGGCTGTGCCTTGAAGGGGCATTTTCTCCTTTAACTTTACACCGTTCAGATATCCCCTAGCAAAAACTGACTGTCCTGAACTTCACTTCAGATATTGAGAATCCATTTAGCATGGAGGCTGGAGGCAAAACTATCAAGTCACTCATGACCCATCAAAGGGCAAAGCTATGTGTAGTGTCTATTAAGTTATACTGTAGGTGACACAGGAATGACTGCTGAATTTCACTGTACAGCCTAAATATTACCTTTTCCACAACTTTCCTTACAATGTGGAAAGGCTCTCCCTATGCTATCCAGGCTGTTCTTGAGATTCAATTGGCAGATGCTCTTCTAAACAGGTATCGGTATTTATTCCTCCTTCCATGCACATCAGCTAAGGAACTGTTTCCTGGAGTAATGAAATACCCAAAGGAAAAGGGATAGGCAGCCAGCTCTGAGGTCTCCGGTGGATATAACACAGGCAGGTGATGGGGCTACTATTCAAATAGAAAGTACAGCAACCTTCCTAAGGCCTGTTAGCCTCTTAGAGGGGCAATCAGAAAGATCGGGATTGTTCAGCACAACCAACCATTGTGCTTCAGAACTAAGCACTCATATGAAAAGAGAATAAAGGGTAGGAACAGAAGTTTGAATGTCCTGCTGCCCTAGAATGGGTTTCAACAAATCATGGCTGAACAGGTCCAATCTAATTTGCTGCCTGGTTTCAAAAGCACTCATAGAAGCACAGCTACAACTGGCCACGAATAGATCATAGGTGTGGCAGGCTCTGTATCCCACAAAACCTGATGTGATCTGATCCTTTCCCAATCCCTGCCACCACCACCACTAGAAGATTCAGTTCACAGGAATACTTGAAAACCACAGCAGAAGATGGTCCTGATAACCACAAAGTCACACTCTTTCCTTTCTTTATCCATTTCTTAGAAACAGTGAGATAACCTCCAGCCCTGGCACTATCATCTACCTTATACACACACACACACACGCACATACACATGCACACACACAGAGCACAGCACAGCCTCAGAAATACACCCCTCAGATCACTTGTTTCAAGGACAATGGTTGACCAGCATTTCCGGCTGTCCACACCATCACTCAGAAAGTCTTCTTTCCCTCAACTGCCCCCAGTCAGTGGCTGAGCTCAGCAGCTGTCACTCTGTCACTTATCCATGGCCCCAAAATATTACATAAAAGTCTATGAACAACTCCTAAGTGGCTGGCTGCATCAATCACAGTGCATGGTTATAACGGTTGTATTTGATTATTGATGATCTTTTTCTGCACCTAATCATGAGTGAGCTTTATCACAAGTGTTTCTGTATTAGGAGAAAAATGTGGAATTTAAGGTTCGGTGTCTTCACACTTCAGATCTCCACCTCGATCTTAAAATCCATCCTTCGAAGTAAAGGAAGGCAACTAACTCCCCTATGACTGTTCCATGGCTGTGTGGGGGTTGGGGTTTGGAGGAGAATTCTTTAGGCCAGTTAAATTCAATGCCATTTGTTTGAACAAAACAATGTATGATTCACTTGTCTCTAAAGCTAGAGCAGGTCTTGGAACTTCAATAAGATTAGACAGCCCTTGGAGCAAAACAAAATCGAGCCACTGAACATGACCCAACCGGGTACGTCGTCATGGTCACCCAGCCAGTTCATGCAGCCTAATTTGTTAAATGTTGACAGTCCAATCCCTTCTGTGGCTGCAAAGATCTCCAAAGGCGTCCTGACCTGGTATTAATATTAAACTATATTGCTTTGACTTGTCAGCCCAGAACAGAAAGTCAGTCCACACTATGGCCTCCTACAAAGCTTAACGCTATCAACTTTGAAGCCAGAGTCACCATCAGCCTGATAGAAATGGTCTTAAAATCGAGCTTCTGGGATTAGGGATAAAACTCAGCTGGCAGAGTGCCTGCCTGGTGTGCACAAAGCCCTGGGTTCTGCCCGAAGTACCACATAGCCCAGACATATAGGGAACACCTATAACCCAGCACTCAGGAAGTGGAGGTAGGGGGATCAGAAGTCCAATGTCATCATCAGCTACATAGTACTACATGAGACCCAGTTGCATAAATAAATAAATAAATAAATAAATAAATAAATAGATGTATGTTAAATACTGAGTGAACACTTGATACTTCAGAATATGGAGGACTGTCAACATTTTCCAGAGTTGGTTGACGTTTTAATCTTATTCTTGCCAATGTGGAAGTCTGCTTTTTTTTCCACAGTAAAATATAATAATATAATAACAATAATAATGATGATGATGATGACAGAAGTGTGTTTAGAGCCATTTCAGAAGCTATTGGAAGTCCTGTCTTAACCACACGCCAAAATGCATTAGAAGATTTTTGATGAAATTCACCAAATCCAGCAGCGACTTTTCAAATCAAGTTTTCTAATACAATACAATCTCAAGATGATTGATATTTAAAAGCCTTTGTTTTCCAAAGCTAAACCATTACCTTTCTCAAAGAACAGAAGCTGTCCAACAGTAAAAACACTGCCATTGGTAGCACACGAAGATCTGAATCCGAGCAGAGGGGCCACAGGCAGCACTTGCTGTAATTCTGGTGTAGTAACGGCATGTATAGTGCAAAGAGCATGTGTTGACTGTCCAGAGACGCAGTGCAGTCCCTTGATGCAGCATGGAACAGCACAGCCACACTGAGATTCGCTGCACACTTTTTGAGTTAACTTTTGATGGCTGTGTTTAGAGGAACCTTTTACTGTCCCCAAGTTCCCTTCCACCTCCACATGCAGCTATGCAATGGGTCACAGCCTGTTTAAGAAGCTAGACTAGACCAATAGCATCTTAACTGGTCTCTCCAGCTCCAGGCCTCTCAGGTCTTGAATGAATCCCCCTGAGCACTGGCTGCCTCTGTAGACATTTTTTCACGCTTCCTGTAGTAAGTGTCCAACACAAAGGAAACATAACTACAGTTTGCAGGTCCCATGTCCATAAAGGGTTTCACTTTGCTGAATCCAAACTGTCAGTGGGCCTGTGTTTTCTGGTGACTCTAGGGGAAACTCCATTTCCTTCCCCTTTCCATTTCCCCTAACGGTAGCCTTTTTTCTTTCTCCTCCCTTTTCTCTCCCACTGCCCCACCCTCTTTAAGCTACCTCACTACCTCACTGCATTTCCCAGACTAGCCTCAAACTCCTGGACTCAAGGTAACCTCCTGCCCCAGCCTGCAAAGTAGCTGGGACTTTGGGAAAACACCACCAAAGGCCAGCATCCTCTTTGGTCCTTAAAGATGGGGATACCTGAAGAAGTCAAGGGTCTCTCACATGACATGGCTGTGGCCCTTCTGCCTCTTCCTCTTTCCCGTTTTAGGGCTCTGGTGATTACGTCGGGGCTCACTCAGTACCTTTTAAGATACTCTGATTAGCAGCGATAAATCCACTAGCATCCAACACCTTCGCAGGTTCCAGGGATTAGAACGAGGCCATTATTCTGTCTACCACAGTCTCTGACACTATTTAGAATTAACCACCAAGCCCTGTTCAGCACATCCTAAAGAGTATTTTCTGTCTGGAGAATACCCCTGGTTTCCTCTTCCTTTCACATTTTCTTTTGCAAATCATCTCCACTCAGAGAAATCCTCACTGAAGAACAAGCTCCACTCACGGCCGTCACAAGCGCTGGGCAAGCGGTACACTGCGCAGTGGCACTTGGGAAGGCTTGGGTGTGAGGGCTGAAATCCAGCCCACGCTCAGCTCTCCACACTGCTCCCTGTGTTTCAGCCAGCAGAAGGAAAGGTATCATGCTCAAAGCAACTAGGCTTTTTCTAACACATCTGGCCAGGAGTGACATACAGACTACTTCAAGCTCCCCCCCACACAAACACACACTGCACCATCCTCTAACTCACTGGGTTCCAAGCTTCCTACTTATTATAATACCTTATAAACATTCACTATTATAACACTTGTCAAAACGTATCAGCTTCAGTGCCCTCTTGGTTGCCTGGGACCTGGGTGTGTAAAACTTTTGCCATGTGCATTTAAACAAGCTTCAATTAGCACTTGTCAGATTGTTCCTGTTTCTCTGCATCAGCTTGTTCACGATTTCTCCAACAAGGCTACAGAGCACCATCTGTGTACATGGCCCCATCGTAGGTGTTAGGCACAAACTGTAGCATCCGAGGAAGCAAACAGGGAGGGCTTGCATCAGTCACCTACAGGGTACAAATCTGCTCTTCAGACGAGTGTAATCTGGCACTGCTTGCTTGGAAGCTGCTCAAATCGGGAAATTCTGAAAGAAAAAGAGAGAACCTGGGGGGAGATGATCCTTCAACTTGGTAATTTAAGATTTACTTTTACTTTTTAATTATGTATACATAGTGAGTGGGTGCAGGGGCCTGAGGAGTTCAAAAGAAGGCAACAGATCCCCTGGAACAGGAGTTAGAAATTTCAGGAATTGAACTCAAAGCCTCTCCTTTGCAACTACAAGAACTTGTAGTTCTTAACTACTAAGCCATCTCTCCAGCCCCAACTTGGTGAATTTTTTAGCAGTATCAACACAGTATATAAAACACAGTGATTTGGAGCTCTAGTGTCCTTCAGACCCAAGCTCCTGGTTATCTTCACTGTATCTTAAATATTTCTTCCCATGTATGACCGGAGCAAATTCTTAGAGTGGGTGTGTGAGGCCTGGGCAAATCAGGCCTAACAGCAAGGCTCTGAGGCTGAGACAAGGAGGGGCTGGGAGGGGCTGCTTCTCTTCCGTCTCTTTGAGAGTGACAAGCCATGAACATCCTTTCTGAAACCAAATAGGCTCCTTCAAGGCAAGGTGATGTTTCACAGGGTTCACATGATAACCAAAGTTCACAGAGGCAGGCCACAGGAGTGGACACTGTGTGGGGGTTAGGGGAACTAAGGAGGACTCCAGAGCTGGCTCAGTGAGTAAAAAACCTGATGACCTGAGTTTGAACCTCAGTCCCACAACCAGATGTGGTGTCTCACATCTGTAGTCTCATTGCTCCTGAAGTAAGATTGAAAGTGGAGACAGTAGAGTCTGTGGAAACTCGTGGGGAGCTATGGGTTTCAGTAAGAACACGGGCCACCAGAGGAACAGAAATAAGAGATATTCTGCCTCAACAAGGTCAAAGGAGAGAAGAGACTCCTGAAAATTGTCCTTTGACCTTCCAACGTCTGCCATGTGTAGGACTACACACACATGCGCGCGCGCGCACACACACACACACACACCGTACACACACATCATACACACACATCATACATACCACAAACAGCACACACACTCATATATACCACACACACACAAACATAGAATACATACACATATCATATATACACAAATAAAATAAAAGTATAAAGAAAAGAAATCTGGGAGAAGAGAAGTCAGTCCACTGAGAGGATATAGGGAAAGGTCATGGGTGCCTACAGCTGCTTCTCCAAGCAGAGGTAGACCTATAGCCAAGAGACACGAGGAGGAATTTGGCTGCTCAATACAAGAATTGTTGGACTGAGAGCTGATCAGGCTGACGCAGGCCATCATTTGGGTGTGGAAAAGATGGGGCCTGTGAAGGGAAATCATAGTTGTCGACTTGACTGGATTGCAACCAAGATACGACAGACACACACCTCCGGGTGTGCCTGTGAAGGCGGTTCCAGAGAGCAGTTAAACTGAGGAGGAATTTCACCTTAAATGTGGGTGGTGCAGGAGCTGGAGGCCTGGAGAGAGGGAAGGAGCGGGAGCAGGCTGCGAGGGCATTCCCCTTCCTCCACTTCCTGATTGCCTAGGACACAAGCAGCTCGGCTCTGCCACCTGCAACGCTCTACTCTCTGGACCCTCTGAAGCCCCGAGGCAAAATAAATCTTTCCTATGTTTAAATTGTTCTGTCGGGTATTTCATCGCAATCAAGCAAAACTAGTAAAAAGTTAACAATACGGAATATTAGAGGGCTTTGGCTGCATTTTGTGGGAGGGTTTTCTCAAGCCTCTGAGGTCCTCCCTTCCTCTGAGAAGCTACAGTACAGAAGTGACCTTTTGCCCCTTCTTGTGTGGGTCTCCATAGGCCTTACTATTATCTGCCACCAGGGGCACAGCTGCTCCAAAAGCAGCCGTAGCTAACCAGATTTATTTATTTATTTATATTTATTTATTTATTTATTTAAAAAACTCATTTATTTTATGTGTATGAACATATTAATATTTTGCCCGCATGCATGTGTGTGCACCACGTGCAAGCCTAGTGCGCTCGGAGGTCCAAAAAGGGTGTGTCTTATTCCTAGAATAAGCAAGCACCAGCCCGTGCGCCATGTTCACTGCTCTGGATTCTCTCGCATGGCAGAATCCTTCTGTTGAGTTTAACAATCAGCAGCAGCAGCAGATAAACTGCTCCAGATGAAATGAGTCCAAGGAAGCAGCCTGCAAACAGGCCCAAGTGCGCTGAGGATGTCTGAGTCATAAATGAAATGGACCCAGTCATACAAAGTCAGACTAAGGTGAACTACTTATTCACAGCGGACACAGCTGATTGTTGGAGCAGCGTCCATTGGTTGAGCCCAACCACCAGAAACACACGTGACCAATCCTGTTGGCCCATTTCTATTGGAGGGCATGGCCCTAACAAAGAGCCTTTGAAGCTGTTGATTGGGCAAACATCATTCTCTTCCTGGAATAATTGGAGGTGGGGTGCACCATCTGCAAAACTGGGTCTGGTGTTCTCAGCAAGGGGTAGTGCAAACATTTCCTCCAGTGTGTAGATATGGAAGAACCAGCTTTTTGTTTGCAGCTTCAAGGTATAGCAAGATAGTGGCAGATATGCATGGCAGGAAAAACATGGTTTCCCCTCCCGACGACATGATGGGTTTTGAAGGCAAAGGGCAGGGTACAGCCCGTATTGTCAACCAGGATTGTCTGCTGCAGCACTGCACCAACCCCTGTGGCTTCCTGCAGGAACAAAGGTCATCTATAAAGAACCAAACTTAAGCAAGTTGACCCTCCCAGCTTAGTACCCAGGTAATAGAACAGGCAGATTTTTAAAAAATTAATTTTGGAAAAGAAAAAAATTGTCATTACATTTAAAAACAAAATAGTTGTTTAAATCTCTAAAGTACCCAGACCTGGTGATGAACCCCTTTAATCCTAGCACTCGGGAAGCAGAGGCAGGGGGATCTCTGTGAGTTCAAGACCAGCCTAGTCTACAACATAGGTTCCAGGATAGCCAAGGACTCTATGTAGGAAAGATTGTGTCTCAAAAAACAAACAGCCGAAAAACTCTCTACACTAGTCATAATCAGTATGGTAACTGATATTTTTGAGGTAGGGCTAGAGAGATGATCAGTGGTCAAAGGTCAAAGGTTGGATTGAGAACGGCTGTGGTATACCATAAGGGTGAATCCAGACGATTAAGTTAGAAGGCTCTGGCCTATTGAATGGTTTAATCCATTGTTGAATTGAAAATTCGAATGAATTTAGGAACCAATGAAACTGGAAGTCATGGAGTACTTAGAAGAAGTTAGTCACTGAGGACATGTCATAGGGGACTTGGTGTCACCTTGATCCCTTTCTATTGCTGTTCTACTCTGAACCCTGCCTGCTATAATGTGACATAATCTCCCAGGTCGTTCCTTCCATGGTAGCCTGAAAGAAACCATGAGTTAAACCATTCCTCTTTTACATCATTTTGCTGAGTATCTGGTCCCAGCTAGGCAGAAGTAACTAATACACTACTCTCCAGTTCCATCAAGGTCCGGCTGAGGCAAGCACTCCCACACCTCTGGTCTAAGCCACTGGGGCCCAGCTCTAGTGCTCTGACTTCTGGGCTCCAGCCAGCACTGACTTCCGGGCTGCTCCTCCAGCCAGCACTGACTCTCCTTCTCGGATACACGCCATTGGCTTTCCTCTGCCTGGAGGAAATAGCCACCAAATCACGGCATAAGTTCCCTCATGTCGTCAAGTACCCCTCACCAGAGACGACCTTCCTGTCCTTGCGTAAACAACCCACTCCGGGCCCTATCACTGGCATTCAGGAATCAGAAAAGACAGAATGGCCTCTTAAGTAAATGCTGTTCATCTAAATGGTTGCCCACAGAAGAAAATATCAGAGTCTTCTCTGCCACCGTTACCAAACACAAAAATTAATCTCCGATAAGTTCAAGACCTAAATGGAAAGTGAAGTTTATAAATTTTAAAAGAAAATGGGGAGAGGAGACTGGGGTACAGCTCACGTGTAAACCGCTGGCCTAATGCACAAGGCCCCAGGTTCCATTTCCAGCGCCATATAAACCAGGCTTTACAGTGCACACCTATAATCCTGGGTAGGGAGACCTCAACATCATCCTGGCCAACACAAGACCCTTTCAAAGATTTAAAGAAAGAAATGGCTTTTAAAAACATCATTAACATCATAAAAAACATCATTTAAAAACATCATTAACATCATAAAAAAATTTCAACTCAAAACAACAGTGGCTATAGAAATAAAGATTAGAAATGTGATTTGTGTGGAAAAGAAAATGCTTATTCCAAAGTATATACCACAAAGAAGAAGAAAAAGAAGGCAGGTGAATTACTTTTTTTACAATTCATACATGAGTATCTTCTTCCTTTCCTTCCAGCTCTTCCTGTGTCCTCCCCACTCTTTCACAAATTCATGACTTCTCCATTGGCATTTTTATACACACACATCTATATGTGTGTATAACATACCCCTCTTTCTCTCTCTCTCTCTCTCTCTCTCTCTCTCTCTCTCTCTCTCTCTCTCTCTCTCTCTGTGTGTGTGTGTGTGTGTGTGTGTGTGTGTGTGTTCACAGGCTACTGAGTCCATTCAGTGTTGTTCTGGCTAGCAGCAGTCTTCCTGGTCCTCTGGCTCGTACAAATTAGCCACATTTTAAAGAAAGGCATAACTCACAAAAGTTTAGTGTTTCATGTTCAATTAGAATAACAAACAAAGGTATGTGCCTTGTAAAACAGGAGCCCAAACTCCAACATCACCTGGCCGAGAACATACAAAGCGTGCATTCACTAACGTGAAGGAAATTTGCTTTAAACAATGAGATCCTACTTTGCACAGGCTTTCCAAAAATTAAAGTCTGACAGTTTCAAGAATTAACAAAACCGTGGAGTGCTACAGTCACTCCTGGGAGGAAGTGGCATTGAACCAGGGACCTGAAAACGGAGAAGCCTTCGATTTGAGAAGCTGGGGGAAGAACTTCCAAGAAGCTTTGGAGGAACCAAGAGAAGAGCCAAGCGGCTAATCAGCCACAAGAAACAAAGTGTCTCACGTTGCAGAACAGAATGAGGTGGAATGCCGGGCACAGAGAAAGTCTGAGAGTGGATGACAGATTCGTGACTTATAAATGGCATTGCTAGTGACATGCCCATATAAGCATGTCCCTCCGCACTTTCTCATTCTGCATCTCACAGAGTCAGTAGCATCCAGGTGACATGAGACCTGAAGCTTATCCAAAATGACCTAAAGGACCGTTCTTACTTTACAGAAAGATTGATTGCATACCATTCAGCCTTAAAGAATGGGATCCTGTTCTTTGTTGTTTGGATGGAACTGAAAGACGTCGCGCTAAGTGAAATAAGCCAAGCACATAGGATGAATACTGTGTGTTCTCTCTGGTGTGTGGACATTACAGATCTATCTGGGTGCCATGGTGCACATCTGTAAACCTAGCATTCAGCATGCTGAGGCAGGTGGATAAAATTTTTGAGGCCAGCCTGGGCTACAGACTTACACTAAAAAAGAAAAATTAAAGTAGTTACCTGATACGGAGTTGTGATTTCTAGAGTACTGAGAATGAGGGTCTTAAAGGCAAAGGAGGGCTGGATTTTAGGTTTGATGAACACATGCTGTATGCATGTGTTGGACTATGCATACACTGGACTTCACTAACCTGTGCAGTTAGTACATGTTCATCAAAAATAAAATAACTTTTATTTTTTACTTCCAAAATCACAAATTCAAAACAGTTGAGCCTGATGCGAGTGAAGGCGCTATGGCAAGGCACCATTGGCTTCATGAGAAGTCTGTTCTGGCTCTGCTCATCACAGGTTGCAGTAAAGTATTCTTTGCCTGTCTACATCACTGCCCTGAATGGTCCTGTTGGGGGGCAGCTCTGTTTCACTTCCCGCTCAGCACAGTGGATTAGTCTCAAGGGCTAAACTACATACACAGAGACCACAGCCTCACAAAGCAAAAGTAAGGCCTTTGGGACCCATCTCTACACTGCTGCTCTTTCTCAGACCCCTGTCCACAAACAGGCCCTGAGCTCAGCAATGCAGAGATGCCAGCATCACTGCTTCTCACATCCGCCCTATGATCCTCTGTTGTCTTCCATTATCACTCTTCTTGTTCCCATCATTGTCTTCTCACCAGCATGTACTGGTACCAGGAATTCTCCCCTGCCCCCAGCATGTCCAAGGCCTGTACTTCCTCAAGGACCTAAGCCCAAAGCCTCCTCCTTCTCTACCAAGCACTCAAACTTCCTGCCCCCCACTACAGTGATCTTTATTCGTGCTCCTTAAGCCTCTCTGAGTAAGTTTGCATAAGCTGTCTTCACCTGATACATAGTGACCAGCACCTATATGGAATACCCAGCATGGAATAGACCAGGAGGGCCCAGGCCCTTGCAGCAGCTCCAAAATGGACTCCATGATAGCAAGGGCCTCCAGAGATCAGCCCAGCTACACACCTTGGGTTTGATGGGTTTGTTGTTTGTGGTGGCTGTTGTTGTTTTTGTTGTTTTTGCTCCAGGCTTTGTGTCCAAAGCTGGAAACTCGAGCCCTTTCCCCTTTCAAATCTGGCAAGGAGATGGGATGCCGTGCATTGTGTGTGATTCTACGTTCTTGATATTCTGAAATTAAGGTATACAAAATAAAAGAGATGAACACACACACACAGAGATGGGGTCATCACTTCCTGGACTCTTGGCTAAGGCCAAACATTAAGATATAGTTCTACAAATACAGATGTCCCTCTCCCAAGGACAAGCTCCTTGAGGAAGGCACTGATATGTCTCTGTTTCCTCCTGCCTTAACCTCTAGCTGTGTGGAGAGTCTTGCTGTCATTAACTGGGAAGGGCTGAGTGAGAAAATAATCAAATAAATGACTGCTGATCTACCTAAGGGCCTGGTCATTTGTTTGCCTCACAATGTTTATTGTGAGTAATATTTATTGTGAAACAAATACATTTAAAGTTGAGTGCCGGAAAACAATAAACAGAAAACTGAGGAAGTACTGAGAAAGGGATTTAGTATAGCCCTGAGACCAGGGAGAAAGCTTCAGGAACGTACCACTGAACTGAGCTGGTGGGACAAGGTGAAGCTGGGATAACGCCTGAGGCCTACATACCAGTGTCCTTCGGAACTTGAAACCAGGCTGGAGGAGAGGAACGGAAACACCAAAAACTTCCTTACCACCCATCTGTTCCCTGGCCTTTTACCTCCCATGTAGCACACCCTATAACTACCCCGCAAGGTTCTAGCCAACAAGGAACCAGGAACCTACAGTCTCTGGGTAAATTATTGAATTAAAAGGCAGGCACCACCTTCCCATCAATCAGAATCTCCAACAACAGTGAATGTTAATCCAGCCTACAGTCTGCCGAGACCCCTCTAGCTTTAGGCCTCATTTTGCAGCTTCTTTTACATCATCGTAATATATGAGGGGCCATTGATACAAAGGGTCGATCATTTCATCTACACACTTAAGAGTTGAGTGCCAGAAAGCCATAAACAAATAAGATATGTTTGTCCAGGAAACTGGGAAAAGTACTGAGAAAGGGCTTTGGTATAGCCCTGGGACCTGGAGAAAAGCTTCAGGGACATACCACTGAGCTTCTGGTGGGTCAAAGTGAACCTGGGAACATCCTGATACTGAAGGGGCCAGGGAGTCAAGCCACGGGAGTTCTGTTGGTTTGACCACTGAAACAGACGAACCAATCACTTCATCTCTACCTGAGAACCACAGCATTCTTCTGTTGATTTTTGCTAAGTTATTTGGCTGCCACTTCCTGTTAGCGCAAAGGCAAAATTTAGCTTCTAAGTGGATTCCTCTGGAGGAAACAGGGCAAAGTTCTGCATGCCTCATGTTTGATAACATCAGCAATGTCCCCTCTTCACTTCCTATCTTATACCAGGAAATGGACAAACACATCCTCCACTCAGGACACTCCTGATGGCTTACCTTAAGGCAAACATTGGCTAAGACAGTGATACACAGGAGAATTACGTCAGACCTGGAGCCACTCACCAATGCAAGCCAACTCTGACTCTCACGGTGAAGGTGAGAAAAAGCTATTTCTCCAAGATGACTCAGTGATTATATAAAAATATAATTTCCATACATTAATCTCTGCCATAAGGCGTGACTCTGCTTTTTCTGTTCTTAGAGAGACAGAGATCCCTTCAGATAAGGAGCCGAAGCAGCAGACCCAAAGACCAGATAAAGTTTATGTCACAAGCAGACACCCTGCTCTCTAATGCTTGGCTAAACATACCATGAGTTACCATTCAGCTGCCTTATTTCGAAAGAGCACTGGGTGGGAAGGAGGAATGTCTGAGCTGGGAGCTGAAAGGCAGTCATGGGGAAGAGATCTCTGGCAGATGGGAGATGCAGGAAGAGATAACTGATAGAGGGTTTGTTGGCTCTGTTTCAGATTCTGGATTATTCTGTAGAGACCTTGTGGGGCTGCAGAGACTCCTGTGGGTGTGTGCCATCAGCCATGGCTCAGATGTTCTTTTTCAGTCTGGATAGGAGACAAGAAGGACACAAAGGCCAAGAGACCTTAGGTTAGGAGACACTATTGTGTAGACTGAGCAACAAGTACCAAATACTAAAAACACCAAACACCACATAAAGTGCTATGGGGGAACCCAGAATGGTTTTTAGAAGGCAACACCTGCCAGATTACTCAGTGCTCTGTGGGATCTCAGAGGGCAAAGGGTGGAGACAGCCTCCTGAGTTCTGCAGCTGCCATTTTCCAAGGCAGAAGGCAGGAGGAGAAACAGGTTTGGAAAGGAAGTTCATAGCTGCCTTTTAGACACATGCCTTTTGGTCACACTCATAGGACAGCCACCTCCGAGGAGCAGGTGGGCATGACACCAGGAAAAAAAGGCTGGCTTGGAAACAACACAAACAATTCTCAGTGATCCTGCCGTCCCTACTTGGTGAATTTTTTAAAAGTAGGCATTGGAGAGGTAACTTGTTGAAACCTGTAGAGAACGCAGCTGTGGATTTTATCTGCACTGTCCTGCCTGGAGAAGGGAAGGAGGCGGCAGTCACTTCCTGGGAGAGGCAGGAAGAGACATGCCTCCAGGGACTTAGGGTTATCAGGAACTCTCTTCTGCAGGCCCACATTCTCAGAGATAAACCAGAAGGGGGGGAAGTGAAACACCAGCCCAAAAACATGCTTGAAACCTGCTTGCTATTTCCTTAAACAAGCCACTTTCCCTCTCCAAGCCTGTAAAACTGTAAAACAAAATTATACAGATGGCCCCTATGGTTCAATACGCTAATACACACATATAAGATACTAGAAACTAGTCTTGTTAATTCTTTTTTTTTTTCCCCTTGCAGACCTGAGGATCAAACCTGGCCCTTTCTCTAGGCAAGCACTTAACATAACCCCCAGTCTTCATTCTGTTTTTTTCTTTCTTTTCTTTCTTTTTTTTTAAAAAAAGATTTACTTTATGTATATGAGTAGCTGTCTTCAGACACACCAGAAGAGGACATCGGATCCCATTACAGATGGTTGTGAGCCACCATGTGATTGCTGGGAATTGAACTCAGGACCTCTGGAATAGCAGTCAGTGCTCTTAACCACTGAGCCATCTCTCCAGCCCTTCTGTTGTTTTCTTAAACTAAACCCCAAAATTATGTCTTTTTCTAAATACTTTGGGTTTTTTTTACATATTATTCATATTAATTGTAAAAAAAAAAATGGTAACAAGAGAGAACTCAAAGGGGGAAATAAAAATCACTCCAACCACAACCAGTTAGACATGGCACCCTAACGTCTTGCTGTGGCTGCCTCCTGTCTTTGTGCAAATATTCTTGTTTTCTCTTCCCTGCCCTCTGCAGAGAAACGGGGAATAACAGCCAGAGCCAAGCACCTCTGCTACCTGTGAGACGCTGAACTCAATGCTGCATGCAAAGCCAATCTTCACAGCAACACTGCACGGGTGAGAGCCAGGGCTCCATTTAACAAGAACATCGAGCTGGGCGGAGATGGCTCACGCCTTTAATCCCAACACTTGGAGAGGCAGAGGCAGGCCACAGGACCAGTAAGGAACAGACCAGAAGCCCTGTGAGCCAGCTCTGTGCTGTCTTCTTTTGTCGTCTTAAACAACTTCTTACTTTCAAATACTTGCAAGGCACATTATTACAAATGGCGTCAAACTGTTGCCCACAGAGTCCCTGACTGGTACACATTTGAGATCCACGTTCACGATCTTGAAGAGGGCTGTGATCATCTTCCTCCTGTGTAATTCTCTCTTCTCAGTGGTGGCTATTTCTTTAGAGGAAATCCATAGAGTCTGAACATGTTGCCCAAAGGGTTTGTGTTCTCAACACAGGTGACATATCCAAGTCAACAAGACTTTGATGGACATTCTTCCTTTTATGAGTTATGTGTTCCATTTGTTTGCACCCCTACTAATAATGAGAATTATCTTACTGTGTCAATATTCAGTGAAGTTAGGAATGAATTTTTTTATTTCTAGAATCAATAAAGAGGTTTTTTTTTTAATAGAAATTCTTGATTCCTGATGAAGTGGAAATTTTTTTCTAAAGTCATTTACCACTTCATAATTTGTTTTTTTTTTTTTTTTTTTTTTTTTGGTTTTTCGAGACAGGGTTTCTCTGTATAGCCCGGGCTGTCCTGGAACTCACTCTGTAGACCAGGCTGGCCTCGAACTCAGAAATCCGCCTGCCTCTGCCTCCCGAGTGCTGGGATTAAAGGCGTGCGCCACCACCGCCCGGCCATAATTTGTTTTAATAAGCATTTACACACAATTCTTGAGGGACTTGACTAAAGGAGTGTGATCTGAGAGAAAGATGATTACTTTCATTCATTTAACAACAGCAAAACAGCTGCCTCACACAGACAGGGAAGGTTCTAGCCCTTCCAGATATTAAAATGAGTATAAACAAGCAAATGTCGGACACCTACACTGCAATGAGCACTATACTCTAAACACCAGGGGAACTGCAAAAGGAGACACAATGTCTACGCTCCAAGAACTTAAAAGAGAGTTGGCAAAGAAAGCAAAGCACCAAGGTGTTTTAACTTAACCGCCCTCTCATCTCTCATTCCACGGACTGGGTTTCCACCTCCTCTATGGCCTGGTTGGACCAACCTTAACCCGCTCTTGTTATCCACGCGCCTCTGTTCACATCACCTGGGTGCTCAGGGCAGGGAAGGCATCTTACTCACAGACGTGTCACGTCGTGTCCGTGAGTGGTTTCCTAATTACTCAGTGCTGTACTCGTGGGACAAGCCGCCATGTCCTCAGCCCACTCCCTGCTGCCCACTCCCATATTAGTTCACCGTGCACCTGAGAGGCAGGAACATAGGTGGTACTCAGCCATGATATGACAGCAGCAGACACCAAATTACTATCAACAGCATTCCCCTCAGTTGGGCTGAACCCTTTACCCTGCAGACTCAGGGGATTTCTGTCTGACAGCTGTTGATGCGGCAGATTCTAGGGAATTAAGAGTTCTGATTATTTACTATTTCTTATCTCTTGCTGGTGTCCACAGCTCTCTGCCTGCTGGGATTCCTAGAACCTGTGACTCTCACGAGAGCACTTAGGAAAGGCACTCTCTGACCAAGTCCACTTCACCGCCTCAGCCTAGTCGTGTTCCCTCCTTTTGCCTGTTCAACTTGTCCAGGTAACTCAGCACACTGTCCCTCTGTCCCCTCATAGCCACTGTGGCCCAGCTAATTTGAGGTCTCCTTTCCTTTTCTCAAAAACAAGTCCCACATCACCACAGAGGGTCCCCAAAATTTCCCCTTAAATACTTAACTACTGTGTTGCCTCTAGGACCAGCCCACTGAATAGACACTTAACTCAAAGTCAGTGAGCATCCCACTGCTCACAATGACAGAACATCACATAAGGACTGGAGGGGGGGATATGGTCAGGGAAGGGTGGAAAGAACTGGCCACTACTGCCAGATTTGAACCCGACTTAAAAGTATAAATAAAGGGGTAAAAAGATAGCTCATATGGTGACTCAGAACCCTCTGAGCTCCAGTTCCAGAGCATCTGACACCTGCTTTTGGCCTCCAAGGGCACTGAACACATGTACATGGATGTACACGCAAGCAAAACACCTACACATAAATTTTAAAAACAAAAAAAAGTTTTTAAGTTTAAATACAATTGAGAGTTAAATAATAACGTGAGTGGGTTTGCTCCTCCATCTATCTCTTCCTTCCCTTCTCTCTTCCGCCCACTTCTGAGAGGCCGTCAGTGTGCAGAGGCAAGGCACCCATCCCTGTTGACAAGATATTGCTCTGAAGGTTTCGAGGTGAGACAGGCAGGTATGTGCGCCTTGCTCGTGGTCCTCTGTGAAAATAACAAAGGGCCTGAGGTTCCAGGCGTACGCATGCCACACGGTGACCTCATCCCTCTCCAGTGTAGTAGAACCTCCCTTCTAGAGAAGCTTGCCGTATTGAGACTAAGAGGACTGTAGAAGAGGGAAGACCCCCAGAGCAGGAAGCCAGTGCCCAGGGGCATAAAGTAAAAAGTGTGGGAAGAGCACACCCTATCCCTTTATGTGTCGTGAAGGAAAATGAAGCTCTCTTATGACAACCGTCTCACACACCTCCCCCTGGGTGCCAGTGCATATCATAGCCACCACTGACCACAGCAGGCCTGTACTCGGCACTGAGTCCTGTGACCTCATAGGATAACAGTAGACATTGGGCCTTCAGTTCATCCTCGATCCATCCCAGCTTGGGCCTGTATTCTCCCTGCTTGGAACCGTTCTGATCACTTTTCATCCCATATCTTGCCCTCAGCACTAGAGCATCCGCATATATGTATGTATGTATGTGTGTGTATGTATGCATGTACGTGTGATATATGTATG
>NW_021605583.1:609098-619530 GCF_004785775.1 Grammomys surdaster | reverse complement strand
GTATGTGTGTGTATGTATGCATGTACGTGTGATATATGTATGTATGTGTGTATATGTATGCACGTATGTATTTGTGTATGTATATGTATGTGTGTGTGTATATGTATGCACGTATGTATGTGTGTATGTATGTATGTGTGTATGTATGTATGTGTGTATGTATGTATGTATGTATTTGGAGAGGAGGCTCTTTGGCTTTTTGGAACTCTGTAAACCAGAACTTGAACTCACAGAGATCGACCTGCGCCTGCCTCCTGAGTGCTGAGATTAAAGGCATGAGCCACCACTGCCCAGCTTCATGCCTCATCTTTCGATCTCTCCTTCTATATTATTTCCTTGCCACGTATCCTAGAGACGTGTTCCAGTTTACAATGCTCAGAAGCAAGCACTGGAGCTGGAGAGCTGGCTTCATGATTGAGAATACTTGCTGTTCTTGCAGAGTAGCCAGGTTTTGTTCCCAACATCCACATGGTAACTCACCCCCAACTGTAAGTCCAGTTCCAAAGGATCCCGTGCTCTCTTCTGTATTCTGGAGGGCGGCCCTTGCTGCACATGCGCACATTCAGGCAAATACTCTCTTACAGCCAACCTGGGATAGACAGCAAGGTCCGATCTCAAAGACGATAGACAGACAGACATTTAGATCAAGTGTAAGAATTTCCCTTTATGTCTGTTCCCAAAGTAGGAGATGGAACGAAGGAAGGGAAGTTAGGCCGTTAGGGACTGGCCCCAGGATGACTCTGACCCCAATCATCTGGAAAACTCTTGATGCCAACTTCAAATGCTCCATTGATCAAAGCTTTCTGCTTAAGGTGCTCCGTGGGTCAAGGCTCTGCGCCAGAGCCGTTAGAAAATTGTACAAGCTCCTATTGGAGCTCCAGTGCAGGGACGAGATTCCTCCTCTTGTGCACCAGGAGACAAATCGCCTTTCGCTGGTTACCCACTATTGTTTTCTTTGTTCTGTAACTGTTTAAAGACACATAGCCCTTTCCACCTGAGTGGTGTCCTCTCTTAGAACCCCTCCTGCATTGGGAGTGTCGCTTTCCCTTTCATTTCTAATTAACGTCAACATAGTTGGTTGCTGCCCACAACTCTGGAGTCCTCTGGCTTGGTTCTTTGCCATCCACAGGACGTGATCGAGGGGTTGCAGTAACTGCAGCCCCTGTGGTTTTCTGTCTGCTCTGTGACATCCCCAATCCCACTTCCTCAGCTGCCTCCTTTCCCTGCTAAACTCTGTCTGCTCTCCCCACTTCTCTGCCTTAGTTTACCAGCTCAATCCACTGCTGTCTGAACTCATAAGGAGAAGTCAGCATCCACCGCTGTCAGATCCTGTGGGGAAATTCCCTGTAGCCAACCTTATTGCTCACTCTCTCTGTCTTCAAACTGTCTACCCTCTAGTCATAATAATGCTACTCTGTCATTGTGGGTCCCTCTGGGACACTGCACCCACCTGCTGCTCAGTCATGGGGGTTCCTGTCAATCAGTCCGTATAGGACTGGATTGGTTTGTTTGTTTGTTTGTGTTTGTTTGTTTGTTTGTTTGTTTCTGGACAATAGCACTCCTTGTTGGAAGGATGGCTTGGGAAATGCGAGCGAGAGGTTTGGTGGCAGGCTAACCTCGGAAACCTGGGAAGACCTTGGCTTACAGCTCCCAATGGAGGAGGGGAGACCGTGTTGCTGGCGAGTAGCCGGCGTTAGCGTGGATTGTTTGTTTTTTAATAATAACAGACTGCACCTTGTTGAAGTTTTCCTTGTCAACTCTAACTCCTAGATTTATCGAGTTTGGATTTTCTTCTCGAATGACACATTTGCATATGCAGCTGCATATCCCTGTCATATTTGCCAAGGCTACTTCAAACTGAACTACTTCAAAATGAACTCACAGTCTCCACCCTGGCCCTAACCCTGCTCCTCCTGGGATTCCTGTCTTACTCAGTGGCTCTGCTGTCTACCCACCCATCCTGGCAAACCGGGCACCGTGAGTCATTCGTAACTTCACCCTCTGGTTGGCAGTCTACCTCTAAGATCTGCTCTCTGAATAGCCCTATTCTTTTCCATCTGTTCCCAGTCTTAGGCACTTCCCTGACTGTTGCAATCATTCATCTGGAGAATTGCTGCAACCTGGGAACTAGAGCCCCTGGTTCCACAGTTACCCCTCTGGTACCCATTTCCCTATACACAGTCACTAAAGCAAGTATCCAACCCCAGATCTGGATATGTCATCTTCTTGCTTTAAAACTCCCTGTTGTCTATGGATAGGATTGAAAATCTTTGACTTGAGCGACAAGGCCTCCCATGACTTGGTCCATTCATGTAGCACCAGCGCCAGCATCCGGCTCCCTTTGTCTGGTCATTGACCTGTTACTCAGTCCCTGCTCACACCATGCTACCCCACACCTCACACTTTTCTCTTCAGGAACTCTCACCCTTTCTACTTCCATCCTTCAAACCAGCTCACCTACTGTTTATCTAAAAGGCATCACGGCCCTTCCCGTCCACCCCTGAGGCATTCTCTGCTTAACCTCTACCTCAGTGATGGCCTGCTATTTTGAAATTACCTCTTGATAGACCTGTGTTACGACATCAAACCAAAGTTATTGAGGAGGAGCACTTACAAGGCTTGGTTGGTACAGTGCCTGACCTACAGCATGACCTCAAAAACATGAAACTGGGTAATTCCTACGGCAAGGATGTGAGATAATGTTCCACGTGAAGAAGAGACTGGGTCTCTGAAGGTCAGGGCGCTTTCAGGTTTAACCTGGGAAACGTGAAACAGGCACAAGGATAGACACGAAGGTGAGGTGTCAGGGTCCTGACTCAGAAGATAGAGTCCATGAGGAATTTAAGGACTCTAGGGACGATTCTAGCAAATGAGAAAATACAGACTCATGGTCTTGGCATTGCTGATCATTTTCTTCTTTTTTTCTTTCCTTTCTTTAAAGACAGGTTTTTTCCAGGAAGCCTGCAAACAGGCCTGGAACTTGTGATCCTCTTCCCTCAGCCCCTTGAGTGTTGGGATTAGAAGCATGTGCCACCATTTCCAGCTAACCTTATCATTTCTAGGTAGAGCCCTAAGACACTAAACTCCAAGACCGGGCCTACTCATCACCCAACTCTAGATGCTCCCGGCTCAGACACAGCCAGTGTGCCCAACTCTGAATCACAACCAGCACTTACCTGACCTTACAATCACAAACCTTGCACTTACTCAACCCCTGCATGCTGAGCAAGCGGACATCACCTCTCTGACACAAGCTTCCAGAAGATTCCTCATTTAGGTCACAACAGGAAGTGTCTACAGAACATCCAAGTGGATAGAAGGTACTACATATACCTGGACCTCTGCAGACAAGAACTGCCATCCCTCGGCCTCTACGGAGAAGATTCTGTATCTCTCCTACCTACTTCCCAGCAGCCTCCCCTACAACCAGAACACTTCAGGAAGACAAGAAAAGGGATGAAGAGGCTGCGACGTGAGACAAACCAAAGGAAGCTGAAGCCCAAGACCTCAAAAAATGATGCAATATTGTGAGGCAGCAGCAAAATCGAGGGGTAGTTACAGCCAGTGACCCCACACCTGCACACTTCAGAAATATGCTCTCCCTCTGCTCCTGGCCCCCCCCCCCCGTGTACTCCTTCCTGCAATGATTTTATGGTGCAGAAGGTGACGCTTCTGGCCGAGAAAAACAAGGGTGATAGGTTGTCATAATTACAATAACAGCAACAACAACAACAAAAACCCTAAAACTATCATCTTATGTCTACAAAACACAAAAGAAGGTAGTGGTTTGCAGGTAACAAGGGCTTTTCTGTAAAAACCCAAGCCAGATGTAAGTGAAGAGCCAGAGGTGCATGCTGAAAACATCCTACCGACCCTTTCTCCTTATTTAATTCTTTGACAACCAAGCCAACTTCCCACCTCCTCAAGCTGTCCTATTTGGGAGCTAATGAGATTTCTGGGACCTTCCACCAATCTGGGCCCTGCTCACTTCCCTCTCCCTGCCCCCCACCTCCATCTTCCTCTGAGACTGAGATAATGGCCCTCTGTTGACAAAGTTTCACAAGGAAATGGAATTTGTTGTCCTCCTTTCCACCTCCCCTCCCGGCTCCACCCCATGTCAGCTGCCATAGAGGGCCCCAGCTGGGCGAGCCTCGTCCCCACATCTGTGACTAGCACATGCAGCCCTGACTCAATTTTCATTGCTCAAGAAGAGAAAGAAGCTTGGGAAACTTGGGGGGTCCCCCTCCAGAGTCAGAATGGGTAGCTCACGGGCACCACCTCAGTAGAGTTTCTCCAGTAATAGGAAGAAAAGCAGACAATCATTGAGTGGTTTGTCTTTGCATATGTTATCTCATTAAAAGCTCCCAACAAACACAGAGTGGGAAATCCCCTGTGCCTGCTCCATGGAGGAAATAAAGCAGGGAGATGCTTAGAGGTCGCACCACGGGCAACAGTCACAGAGACACAGACACAGCTCACTTCAGAGCTCTGGCTGCCACTAACCACTCAGGGGCCATCCTCCGGGCTCTGAAGAGGGACCTCCTCCTCTCTGCACGATGATGGGAGTGACAGCAGGAACATAATTCTGACAAACTGAAACACGTTTAATAAGGGTGATTTATTGGCTGCTACTGAAATAGTATTTTATCAGGTAATAGTTTTCCTCTACAGCAGGGTTTCCTGATCTCAGTATTACTGACATTTCAGGCTAGTTCTGGTTTTGGCCATAAGGATTGTTCTGTGTTGAAACTCTCCTGATCTCTAACTCCTAGATGCCAGTTGAACCCTAAGACACCAAAGATGTGACAGCCTCAAATACCCCCCAGATGTTGCCAGATGCTCCCTTAGTGGCAAAAATCACTGTCACAGTTGAGCACAGTTGCTTGAGAAAACAAATAAATAGAATAAAAGAGCAAGGAAACGTACTTCCTCTATCCCTGACCAAACAGCCCTTCTCACTTACAGCCAATGAGTGAAAACTCTTGGAAATTATCATAAAAGCCCCAGAGCATCAATTTCAGGAAACCAACACAAACGTCGAGGAAATTCATGATTGGGATGTCACGAGCTGGTAGGAATGGGTAGACTGTCCAGCCTGGGTTCAAATTCCAGCGTATGGTCCCAAGCCGCTCTGTAAAGAGGTGGGGCAGAAATTATGGTCTGACTATCAGCCCTGCACAGGCTGATAGGTTTGTCAGTTCCCTGGGTATCACCTCAGCTCTGTTCCTGCAAAGGCTTGCTGCTGTGAGGATTAAATCCATTGAGTAAAAGCAACTTAAGTACAGCTTGGCTCAGAAAGTCTTGAAAATACTTCTTTCCCTCTTCCCACATCTCACCAGACCCTTGAGGTCACCGGGAACTTCTGATTTGTTGGGGTCTTTTCCTACCTGAACTAAGTCAGAAAATCTCTGTCATGAGGGTACATAGCATCACTATCAATATAGTCATTCATAATAGGTAACCTATTATCTTTCATGTAATTTTATTGATGAAGAAAGTTGACAGTATAAGGTTGGTATTAATTCTAAAAGTGTGATACTACATTATTCTCTGCCAGCAGAGCACGTACGGATCACGTGAATCGACGCATCTTAATACGCCAACTATTACATTTATTCTTACGATGAAATGATTTCACTAAAATGTGTCTATATATTTGTGTGGCTACCTAGCTGTCTGCCTAGAGACGGTCTTATGTACTCACTGTGTACATGAGGATGACATAGAACTTTGAACCCTCCTGCCTCACCTCCCAGTTGGTGCTGGGATAATAAGTGTGCACCACCATGGGTCAGTTCACTTATTTGCTGAGGAGCAGATCTAGGGCTTCTTAAGGACGCATTCTACCAACTGAGCTACATCCTCAGCCAGAGTGTTAGCTGGCTATTCAAAAATTGTATGATATTAGTGAGCAAAAGTAGACATAGGCTATACGGTAACTGTGGTGGTTTCAATATGCTTGTCCCAGGGAGTGGCACTATCAGGGTGTGTGGCCTTGTTGGAGTAGGTGTGGCCTTGTTAGAAGAAGTGCATCACTGTGAACATGGGCTTTAAGACCCTCATCCTAGCTGCCTGGAAGTCAGTATTCTCCTAGTGGCTTTTAGATGATGATGGAGAACTCTCAGCTCCTCCTGCACCATGGCTGCCTGGGATGCTGCCATGCTCCTGCCCTGATGATAATGGACTGAACCTCTAAACCTGTAATCCAGCCCCAATTAAATGTTGCCTGGGTCATGGTGTCTCTTTACAGAAGTGAAACCCTGAGACAGCAATGTTTCTAAAAATAATGCTTTATGTACATTAAAAATTATAGAGAATTGCTTTTAAATAAAGTTACTTTTTAAATTATTAAATATTTTATACAATATGAAAAAGATATTGTTTAAGTGGTAATCTTCAACCAAAGGACATGCTCAGAACAAACAACATGACTTTTTGTTTAAGTCTTTCTCAATATTTGAGAAAACAGTCCTACAAATAATCCTGAAATTAGTGTATCAGTAACAAATTATATATAGAAACATTGCAGCTGTGCATGCAAAATAGGATCTGTTTATTATCAGGAAAGTAGATGCTTTGTTTTGTTTGTTCTGGTTCTCACACAGTGATGACACACACACAGTGATGACATCTGATTGCTTCTACATAGTATCATATCTGCTCTGAGGGAAAAATCACACTTGACTACTATTGGCAAACACTAGTGCCTTTAACACAATAAAATGAATTTAAGTGTCCTCCTGTGATTCAGTTCATCAAATGATACTGAACAAAGATGGTTTGGGGCTAGACTTGGCTGATTTTCATAGACAAGCGTGTGCACATGACATCACACACCTCTTGAGACAAGGGTTTCTCTTCCAGGGCCAACAGCAGCACCAAATGCAGAAACACTTGGCAAACATTTGACAGGACGAGTTCCATCCTTCCATTGTATCCTTATTCTCTCTCTCTTTTCCTTACACTCTTAATTTCATATTTTTTAATCTGGTGTTTCTCTAAGATATCCAAACACCACCAGTCCTAGCTAGGGGTTTCTGTGATAAAACACCAAAACCAAAAGCAACTTGTGGAGGAAAGGGTTTATTTCAGCTTACAAGTCACTGAGGGAAATCAAGGTAGGAACCTGGAGGCAGGAACTGAAGCAGCAGCCATGGGGGAACACTGCTTACTGGCTTGTTCTTATGACTTGCTCAGCCTGCTTTCTTGCCCACCTGCCCAGAGACAGGACCGCCCACAATGGACAGGACCCTTCCACATCAATCATCCATTAATCAAGAAAATGCCAGGCAGACTTGCCTGTAGGCCAGTAGCATGGAAGCAGTTTCTCAGCTGAGAGTCCCTCCTCCCAGATGGCTAAAGCTTGCATCAAATTGACATAAAACTAATCAGGACAATTACCTGAACAGAGTAGGCTATTAGAAGATCAGTATATTTTTCAAGAATTGAAATGAGTGAAGCCCCCCGGGAAGTCTCCTTCCTTGGTTTTGTGCCTGGAGAGGAGCCTCCATCACAAGCTTGTAAGTACCCCGGCTAACTCACAGCTCATCCTGGGAGGTCCAGTGCACACCAAACTGACCAGTCTGCTGTGTATTTTCTCAGCATGGAGCCTTCTGCTTAAACAGTGGGACGGCACTCTCCTAGAGTTTCTTGATAAAATGTTATACTTTCTGGAGACATTTCTGAGCACAGTAGAACAGGGACTAAGAGGAGCCTGGCATTTCCATTTCCTGGTACAGGCTTGCTTACAGCTCTACAAGGTGCTGTGGTGGGCTTCTCTTACATTCTTGCCTCTCAGGGAGAAGGCCACATACAACTGGCTTTGGCGTATCCAAGCACCCTCTCCCACTCTAACTTCGACTCCTTCTCTGTGGGAGACACTTTTCCTCCTTCCTCTTCTGTCTGGGGATGAGAACACAGAGCTGTGACTTGTCTTGTCCGATTTCACTTCCTCACAGGCCAACCCACCCTTGCCCTACCAGCAGTGTCCTCAACACTTGAGCGTCTGCCTTGAAATGAATGAAATCAACTTCTTCTTTTGTGGAGGCAATGGAGTTTAACCTTGTAAAGATGACTAGATAGTGAATAGCCTTCCTGAGACACAGCCTTCCAGGTCCCCCTTAAATACCACCCATCCCTTTTGCCATAGCAACACAGGGCATTTCTGCATACTACACAAGACAAACTCTTTAGGTTCCTGGTTTCTAGACTATAGGATATCAAAGACCTAGATATGGTACCATTTTTTTTTCATTTTTCCAAGTAAGGACATTAAAAAATAAACAGTTGAAACGAGGGAAAACCTTTCACCTATAATAGATATGATTTCATTTAAACGGGGCAATCATACAAAACATCAGAAAGCTGAGGTGAAGCGCCAAATGGTTGACCCTGAAAACATACTTACAAGAACTCAACAGGTTATACATGTACAAGCACATATATCCACGCAATAACAGTGGATGAAAAATGAGGCCATGGATCTAAAAGAGAGAAAGGGGAGGGATACACAGGAGGGTTTGGGGGGAGGAAAGTGAAGGGAGAAATATTGTGACTAAATAGCAATTTTGAAACTAAACAAACAGAAAAACTGGGGTGAGGAAGATAGCTCAGCAGGTAAATCTGACTGGCATTAAGACTGACGCCTGCCCCGAGTTTGACACCTAGGACCCACATGGTACAAAGAGAGAATTAACACCCCCCCTCCAACTTGTCCTCTGATCTCCACATTCATGCCATGGTCTGAATGCCTACCCAGATACATATACAGATACAATAAATGCAAGAAAAAGGATTTGAAATGTCAAAAGCCCAAGACCAACTAATGAGGACAAAGAAGGTGAGACTTTTGTCTTTCAGGCAGAAATTGTCCCGCTAACACTATTGATCATCAATACTTTCTACTCAAAGAGATCTTTCTGTGGGAACTCATGTCAAAGTCATCAGACATTCCAGATAAAACCAGATGAGAAAGCTTGACTCTGGGAAGGAGCCACACATCAATCTCATCCCCAACAGACAAGTTCAAACCCTCACTACAGGGGATTCTAGAATCAGAGTGTACAAGGCCAATTCAATAACCTTGGCGTAGCACCACCACACCTGTAAACAACACCTTTGAGGAGACTGCAAGCTGGTGCCAACATCTCTGTGATTGGCCTGTTAGGTGATTTTGTTTTGTTTTGTTTTGTTTTGTTTTTTGTTTTTTGAGATAGGGTTTCTCTGTGTGGCCCTGGCTGTCCTGGAACTCACTCTGTAGACCAGGCTGGCCTGGAACTCAGGAATCCTCAGAAATCTGCCTGCCTCTGCCTCCCAAGTGCTGGGATTAAAGGCGTGCGCCACCACTGCCCAGCAGGTGATGGTTTTTATCTTCTGTATTTGTTTGCTGGATAAATGACTGTGATCACCAAACAGGATGATGAGCAGTATACCTGGGGATCCTTAGCAGGGGAACAGTCGCAGTGAGGGCCCGAGCTAAGACATGGGCCACAGAACTAAAGGTACCCTATCTGAAAGAAGTCCAGACTGAATACTGGCAGGAAAGGAGAATAAAGGAGACTGTGGAGAAGAAATGTCCTCAGGTTGTTAGCTCTCCCATTCCTCTTTCCAAGGAGAACAAAGAGGATTTTAAAAGTCAGTGGCGATGAGATTGAAGAAAAGGAAAGAAAGCTGGGCAGTGGTGGTGCATGCCTTTAATCCCAGCACTTGGGAGGCAGAGGCAGGCGGATTTCTGAGGATTTCTGAGTTCCAGGCCAGCCTGGTCTACAGAGTGAGTTCCAGGACAGCCAGGACTACACAGAGAAAACCTGTCTCAAAAAAAAAAAAAAAAGAAAGAAAGGAAGGAAGGAAGGAAGGAAGGAAGGAAGGAAGAAAGAAAGAAAGAAAGAAAGAAAGAAAGAAAGAAAGAAAGAAAGAGAAAAGGAAAGAAAGCTGGGCAGTGGTGGCACATACCTTTAATCCCAGCACTTGGGAGGCAGAGGCAGGTGTATTTCTGAGTTCGAGCCCAGCCTGGTCTACAGAGTGAGTTCCAGGATAGCCAGGGCAACAAAGAGAAATCCTGTCTTGAAAAAAAAAAAAAACAAAAAAACAAAAAAAGAAAGAAGAGGACAGAGAGGGACAAGGGGAGGAGAGGTCCTCTGATTTAAACCTGAAATAGTGCTGGTTCTGAAGGAGGAGGAGGGAGGACGAAGAGAGGAAGGAGACAAGAAAGATTTGTTTAAGGAAAAGCACACTGATCACAAGGAACTCAAGAAAACAAAGTCTATTGTGACCAGAAATGCCCTGACACTAAGTGTGGTGCATGCTGCAGGAGCCTCACCCACAGTTAGGAAGATCCTCTGAAGACTGGACATCTTTTCTGTTGAAGGACAGTTGGAATACTGAGTTCTCTCTCTCTCTCTCTCTCTCTCTCTCTCTCTCTCTCTCTCTCTCT
>NW_021605583.1:584032-609088 GCF_004785775.1 Grammomys surdaster | reverse complement strand
TCTCTCTCTCTCTCTCTCTCTCTCTCTCTCTCTCTCTCTCTCTCTCTCTCTCTCTCTGTGTCTGTGTGTGTGTGTGTGTGTGTGTGTGTGTGTGTGTGTGTTTATGTGTGTGTTCTAAGATGTGATCCTTTTGATCCATTTGAAAACAGGAGGAGGAAGACGAGAATGAGGAGGAGGAGGAGGAAGATGATGAGGAGGAGGAAGAGGAGGAGGAGGACGACGAGGAGGAGGAGGAGGAGAACAAAACAGCATTAAGCTGTGTGTCCAGAGTTTCCACTGTAGGCAACTGTGAGGAACCAATTCCCTTGAGCCTGAGTTTTGTTAGTGGAGTGGTGGGTTCCAAAAAGTTCCCTCTAAAGAATTCCCATGAAATGCTGAGGAAAAAAAAAGGAACATTTTGAAAGTTGTCAGAAATAATTTAATGGGAAAATAAATGCTTAGAACTCTCCACAGGAGTTGGAGAAGATAAAAAGGACTACAAGTTTTGTGAACATTTCTCTAAAATCCCTGGAATTCTGGAGACTCCTAAAGTCAGAAGAAGGTTTCAGAGCTGTAATCCTGTCTCTGCCTACACACCTGATTCTGAGGGTGAGAAGCTCCAGAATGAAGGAAAACCAGAAACACGATTTTATCACAAGGCTAATTCAACGTCTGTAGGATGGCCCCAAACTAAGGCTTAGAAGAGATCTGTATGGCCGAGCTCATTGATGTGTTAATGTGTTCAATGGCTGAAGAAATTTAAAGGGAAGACCTTAGAGTCAGTCACCAAAGAGGGCTTGGAACTTCCAGAAGACTGAGAAGAAAACGGAAGATAAGAGCAAGTGTAAAACCTCTGCACAATCGCCAAAGACCTCATGTGTGGGGGAGGGGGATCAAGACAAACCGATTGGTGAGGTTCCCATGCTGTGTTGTAAACAAGCATGGATAGGTGGACAGCAACGAAGGGTAACCAGGCAACAGAGACGCTTGGCAGAGCTGCCAAGCTGACAAGGCTGTTGGAGGGCCTCACGCCATCTTGCTGTCTGGAACTGTGTACGCAGTCACTGGCCGTATGGAAGATCCCCAGACTTCTGCTGACAGGCCCCACAGGCTGGTCAGACCAGCTCTCAGACTGAGAGGGACAATTTCACTCTGGACGACTTCAAGAGATTGGCAGCTCTTGAAGGAGACAACACATCATGCATGAAGGAGACTAAGGTTCTCAGGGAGAAACCTTATACACCTGTTCAATGCTTACCTTCACTCCCTCTGACACATTTCCCAGGATGCTTTGTTCTGGTTTGTGCTAACATCTAAGCCCTCTAAAGCAGATAGGATTTCTTTCTACTTTTAAGCAACACTCCACGACTTAGACAATAAAGCAAAGCTAGTAAGGTTTTTTTTTTTTCCAGTTTTGCCTTGGCTTATTTACTTTAAAAAAATCTGTAGCTTATTCTTCTTAGAATTTTATACAATATATTTTGATCATATTCAACTCCTCCTTTGTTGCAAAATATTTTTTATAAATTTATTTTATTTTATGAGCATTTATGCCTGTCCGCATGTCTAAGTATAAATGCATGCCTGGTATCTGTGGAAGTCAGATGTTAGACTTCCCCTAAAACTGGATTTCCAGATAATTTTGAGCCACCCTGTGGTTTCCAGCCCCTTTATTGTAAAATTTAGTGTACGGTCTTATATACCCTGTGGTCCAAAGTGTTTTGGTAGCAATTGATTTCTTGATAGATCAAATATTTTGTCATCAACATGTTCTGAGATATATCTTAATTTTTAGAAATAAAAATAACTGTTAAAATAGTTTGAGTTTCATCCAGTTAAATATTCCGTCTCCTGTGGTTACTCTAGCATGGATTAGTACTCTAGGAATATGTTAAACTGAAACAAGTTAGTGGGAGGGATCCCCCACAGCTTCTTTTCCACAGTAAAGTATTGAGGAACAAAACCCTAACTTCCCCCATGACCTGTCAAACCGGATGAGAAGTAACTGAGCCAGGCTGATGAATGGAAATGTCCTGTCCAAGTCACAGTCTGTTTGAAAAGGTAAATACAGATGATTGGGGTGGGGGTGGAGGAGAGAAAACAAGCCAGAACAAAAGGCAGTGAAAAGTTGTCCATTTCCAGTCAACAAGACTGGTCTGCATTCTTTTTGAAATCTCCCCATTTTACTCGGGTGTCTGTCACTCTGCAGAGACAAGTGAAGAGATTTCCAGGCTCTCTGGGGCCGTGGCCAGCCTCGAGTTTGATAACTGACTATAGAGTCCCCTTAGACATCATGAACTTGAGCAGCTCACCTCATGCCCAACACCAGACCAAGGACCACTGACGCAAAGCCAAGCATCCGAGTATGTCATCATGTATCCCACCGTGTACTTAAAGCACAGTCACATAAAACGAACATGCAGGTGTGGTCAGAGAAATCCTTGAGCAAAGATGTAACGACTGACTGTTTTAACAGTAAACTTTAAGACCCACAGATAACAAGGAGGCTAAGCAAGAGTCTTAGATGTACTAGAAACACACACATGGCTAATTAAAAATACCCTGTATTTTGGCTACATCTGAGTAGAAACTGCTAAGCAGATGAAACACATGCTGACTAATGAACCAGGAGAGCTAGACAGTAGAGGATCTATATAGTATGGAAGCTATATGGTGTGGGAGCTATACCATAAGGGAGCTATACAGTATGGGAGCTATACAGCATTGGAGCTATATCATGGGGAAGGTATACAGTATGGAAGCCATACAGTAGAGGAGCATATGGTGTGCGAACGGCACAGTAGCGGAACTCTGGCCAGCAAGACAAGGTCAGGATCCATGTGTTTTTATGCCTGAGGCAAATTCAACTTTCTGTGCTGTTTCCTCCCTCATCATAGATGACAATTATCTCCTAGGAGAAGATGAGATTAAATTTTGTAACATGACATCTAATAGTGACTCTTTTGGGGAATGAGAAGTCTAGGCTGTGACTCCTAAGACACTGGCCACTGACATCCCTGAAGCACAGAGGATGTGCTCAGAACCACAAGACACACCACTGGAAGCCAACAGCCAAAGGCACAGTTTAATCAGCATCTATGGACTTGAAGGTAGAGGTTCTCTGGCTCTGTCTCCTCTGGCCTCTCTCCCTAGGGTGAGCAGTGACCTGACATAGTGGGAAAAAACAAAAAAACAAACAAACAAAAAAACCTACCACAGAGAAAGCCTCACTTGTAGTAAGCATATGGCATTATTGCCTTCAAACCTGGACGCCACCCCCCTACAAATGTGGCATTCTAACAGGAATCAGTCAAAACGCTCAGGAATTAACTCAAGCCTCAGGTTCTCTCCCAGGCCTGTGCTCTTAGCCACATCATAAGCATGCTATAGACACACTTAGGAGACAAGATTAGAACCCCAGGGCTCCTCAGACCTGCAATTCCTGCCTCCACCATTGGTCACTTCTGCTGGACTCATGGGACTCTCCTTTTAAACCCTGACCTTAGGAGGACAGCTTCTTTTTCTGTTTCCTAATAGTGGTCTTTCCCAGAGGCACTAGTGAGGTACTGCAGTAATTGGTTAGCTTTCTACAGAAAAGAGAGGGAGGGAGAGAGAGGGAAGATGGGAAGGAGAGAGAAAAAGCTTAACTTTTCAAAACTTTTAAAATATTGTTCTAACATCCGACCAACTCCTCAAAATAATTTGCACATAGTTTTCATCTAATATTCATAAAAATGTCCTGAATTGGTATTATCGCCTAATTCCTAGAAAAAGATACTTGAGCTAGAGGGGTAACTTAGGGTAGGACCCCCATGCTTAGCAAGCTCAAGGCCTTAGATCTAATTTTTAGCCCCTACCTCACCCCCAAAAAACATGGAGACTAAAGTTTAAATGTGTTTTTTAAAACAATATTAAATACAACACTGGATACTAAGACCTGTCACGGTCGATCACCCCAGCTCTCCACATAGAACACGGAATAAATAAAAATGTTTTATTGAGATGAAATTTTCAGGCCACAAAATTCACCCTGGTGGGCTTTGATTCATTCTCAGGGCTTAGACATCATCACTGTTCCAGAACATCTCGGTCACTTCCAAAGAAGCAGCAGGCCAGTTAGCACTCACTTTACTTCCTTCTCACACCTTCCCCCCAGGCCTGGCAAGGCTTCCTGCTTCCTGTATCTGCAGAGTTGCCTATTCTGGACATTTCACATAAAGGGAAATAGACAGTGCGTGGCCTTCCGTGTTGGCTTCTTTCACAAAGTGCAGTCCATCCAAGGTCTCTCCACTGGCAGAATGGATCCATACTTCATTCTTGCTTTGAAGTGACAGTCCATTGTAAAAAATAGGCCACATTTTCTTTATTTATTCATTATTTATTCCAAGTCGATTTGGAGCTACTAGGAGCAATTCTTTTATAAACACTCATGTAGAGATTTTGGTGGGGAGTCAAAGTTCGTATTCATTTAGATAAATACCCAGGAGTATTAACAGTAGTAACTCTGTTTAATTGACTAGATGCCAAACATTTTCAAAAGGCAGTCACATCATTTTATATTCTTGCCAGAAATGCACAAGTGCTCCAGGAAGGGTCCCTATACCATACCAACAATTGAGTCATTGTCACTGGTCTTAGGGTTACAATTGTGCCCAGATCCAGGTCCAGCTATCCATATGCAATAACATTTAAAAAACTGAATTAAAAGTACAAATTAGAAAGGAATAATTACTTAAGGAGACCACACTGAGAACACAGGCTTGAGGGGCCAATGGCTCTCCTCATCTCTCTTCCCAATGTGACCACGTTGAATAAATCTCCTTTTCCTGTTTTCCATTTTTAATTGGCTCTTATTGGCTTATTGAGGGCAGGTGGCCAGACCTGACATGGGGCACCGGCTGTGAGTCCCCCACGTTTGGTACCATTATTGCAGTGTCTGAAGTGTAGGATGTCCTAGTAGGTTTCATTTGTATTTCTCCAATGACTAATGCTGCTGAGTGCCCTTCTTCATGCACACTGAATACAACTATCTCTTGGAAGAAAGTATTCAAACTCTCTGCCCATCTATAGATACAGAGAGAGAGAGATTGAGAGAGAGAGAGATTGAGAGAGAGAGAGAAAGAGAGAGAGAGAGATTATATCTATCAGGTATATAAAATTCATAAATATTTTCTCCAACTATGTGAGCTATCCTTTCTTTCCTTTATAGTGCCCTTTGGAAAACAAAACATTTTAGTTCTGATGAAACCCCATCTATTTTTTTCTTCCTACCTTTGCCTTGGGCAGCACATCTAAGGAGCTATTGTCCCTACCAAGGCCAGAAAGATTAAACATTTTTTTCTTCACGTTTCTTAGTTTTACACTTAGATCCAAGCTTGGTTCATCAAGAGTTAATGTTTATGGCCCAACCTCATTCTTTTGCATACTAATATCCAGTTATTGACAACATGAAAAACATTGTTCTTCCCCCAGTGAATTCTTCTGCCCCCTTCTTTAAAACATCAGTTGGTTGGGGTCAGGTTACAGTGACTCAGTGGTACAGCATGTGCAAACCTTGGGTGTAAGTCTAAAAGCCAGAAACTACCAAGTAAGTCACCTGCTTGTAATCACGGGGCTTACTTTTACTCCCCTGATCTGTGTGGCCGTACAGAGGCCATTACCGTCCTGTCCCATCATAGCTTTGCAGTGGGGTTTAAAATCAGAGAGTGTGAATACTCAAACTGCTTTGTTTTGTTTTCTCAGACCATTTTTGCTGTTCTGGGTAGTTGCTGTTTTCAGTATATAAACCTTGCACCCCACCCCTCTTCTTAACTCTGTATTCAAGTGAGCACCCTTAAGCTTACTGATATTTCCAACAGCCAGTTGAGATCTGCTGCCCAATCTTAGTAGTTTTTAAGCAATTTATTATTAGGGTTGTCTTATTCAGTCTTCTATTGCTGTGAAGAGATACCATGATCATGGCAACTCCGAAATTTCAGAGGTCTAGTCTATTATCTTCACGGCAGGGAGCAAGGCTTCACAGAGGTGCTGGAGAGTAGCAGAGAGTTCTATATCTGGATTGGCAGGCAGCAGGAAGAAAGAGGCACCAGGCTTGGTTTGAGCATCTGAAACCTCAAAGCCTAATCCCAGTGTCACACTTCCTTCAACAAGGCCACACTCCCTAATCCGGGTCAAGGAGCACCACTCCCTAATGACCAAGCATTTAAATGTGTAAGACTATGGGGCCATTCCTATTCAAACCACTACAAGGACAGCCTATGGTGGTGCCTGTCTTTACTCTCCTCCACTCAGGAGGAAGAAACAAGTAGATCTCTGGGAGCTCAAAGCCAGCCAGGGCTATAAAGTGAGATCCTATTCAAAAATTAATTAATTTAATTTACTATTAGACTTTCAACTGCAGAATTTCTATTTGGTTCACTTATGTTTTTAAAACATTTCTGTCTCTTTATTATTACTCTTTATTTGCGCAGACTCAATGTTAGGTACCTTCCTTTAACTCTATAGACACAATTCCTAATCCTTTAGATATACTAATATATTATCTACTAAATTCAATAACTGGATTCATCAAGTACAGTTTCTGTTTACTGATAAATTTTTCCCTCTTTATGGACCATATTTTTGTGTATTTATGTGTATATGTGTACATGTGTATATGTGTATATATGTGTGTTTGTGTATATATGATGTATATATGTATATATGTATGTATATATGTATGTGTATATGTATGTGTATATGTGTATATGTGTATGTATGTATATATGTATATATGTATTGTAGCTTTGTTTGTTTGCTTTTGTTTTTGTTTTCCAGTGCTGAGACTCAAACTTGAGGTCTTGGGTAAATGAGACATGCATTCTATCAGTGAGCTACACTCCCAGCCTCCATCTTGGAACTCTCTGTTGAAGACTGAACATTCAAAAACTATGATGTGTCAACTCTAAGCCCTAGCAGCCCTAACTCCACCCCTGCAGCTGTTGCTGCTGTTGTTATTGGCTCCTGAGTTTCTTGAATTGATTCTCTGAGACTCAATTCCTTAGCATGTGTGGCCCCTGAGTCTCTGTTTAGTTAACTTAGTTGTGGTCTAGTGAACAGACAGAAGAAATTCCCTTCAGTATTTTAAACAAGAACCCTCCCAGGCATCACTGAATGCTTCTCTCCCTCTACATTTGGGGTATGTCTTCTGTGACCAGCCAGGCAGTTTTATGACTCTAACTTAGCCTCCTCTTCCTGTTTGTGAGAGTCTCAACACGTGTCAAAGGTGAGAGGGGTTTTCTCGGTGCCTTCTTACTCACGTGTAGAACAGTGCACACACAGCGCACACAACCGAGCTTCTCAGGAATTTGTTGCAGCATTCAAAACTCTTTTATGTTGGATTTTTTTTTTTTAATTCAATCTCTTGGTCATGGACTCACTGCCTCTTGACAATGCTTAAAATCCCCCACTGACTATCTTTGACCAACACCCTATTAATAAGACTGTTCATAGAGAAAGTTCTGAATTCAGTCAAAATGATTGTTAAGTTCTAAGAAGGCGACTTTACAAGCAGATTCCTGGAAGGTCACACAGACCATTCCCAGGGACGAGACTATTTTGGGAGACTCCACACCTTGACTCTCCCATCAGTTGCTAGTTTTCAGGTCTCCACAGTTGCTGTAGTAGATTTGTCAATTTCTGTGGCCACCATGGAGATGAGGTTAGAAAGTGGGTCCAGACAAGCTAAGATGCTACTGTCACCATTTCCAATGACACTCAGCCACTCTTTTTCTTTAAATATGTTTCCAGACTATTTGAAAACCTTTGGTTAATTTCTAAAGGTTTCTGAAAAGCAGATTTTGACATTATTGTAGATATTCCCCACTGCTAATGCTGAACAGATTTTCCAGAGCTCCTCAACCCAAGACCCCATGTTTCTCTTAAGGGAACACTTAAAAATATTACTGTGCTAAATGCTTTAGCAGGTGAAGGGTGTTGGCCACCAAGCTTGACAACCTGAGTTCAAGTCCCAGAACCCACATGGAGGAAGGAGAGACCCAATTCCCATGAGTTCTCCTCTGATCTACACACACACACACACACACACACACACACATATGCATAGACACACACACATGCACAGACACACACGCACACACATAGAGACACACACAGACACACACACACACTGGGGGGGGCACATACACAAATTAACAAAAAATTTTAAAACTGTTGCCTTGGTTCAATAGTAGTTTTGTTTCTTTTCTATTTACAAAGTAGCCTACTTCTCCCTCATCTCCATATTCATAATCCTGGGTAAATTATAAAATTTTAGGAGGGGTTGGGTTATGAAAAAATATTTCCCAACTTTTAAAAATCATTTCCCTGTGCTTTGGCATTATGGAGGGAAGTTTCAGGAACAATGTTGACCTAAATATTTCTTTCCAAATAAATACATAAAACTATGATGCTGCAGATGTGTCTCCATTGGTAAAGCCTGCATGTCTTCTAGGAAGCCCTGGATTGAGTCCCCAGTGCTGGTTTCAACTGGGCGTGATGGCACACTGCTGCAATTCCGAAAGGTGGGATGTTAAAGCAGGAGGAACAGAAATTCAAGGTCTTAGGCTGCAGCGATGACTCAGTGGTTAAGCGCTCACACTGCCCTGGTAGAGGACAGCGGGTTCTCAGAACCATGTCATAAATCTCTATAACTCCAGTTCCAGGAGAGCTGATGCCTCTGGCCTTCCAGGGCCATTGCTCCCACGTGCACATGCCACACCCACTCACAAGAACATGGGATTAAAAAAAAAAAATCTTGAGTGTGGTAGTACACACCTTTAATCCCAGAATTCAGGAAGCAGACACAGGCAGATCTCAGGAAGTTAGAGGGCAGCCTGGTCTACATGGCAAGTTCCAGGCCAGTCAAGGCTATATAGGAGAACCTGACTATATATATGAACTTCAAGGCTCTCCTCTTGTAAAGAGAACTCAAGACAAGCCTGGAATGCATGTGACACTCTGTCTAAAGAATAAATAAGTAGGGCTAGTGTCCAGGCTGTGACTGAAGACATTTGCCACTAACTCTAACAGCCTGAGTTCAATCCTAATGGTCCGTGTAATGGAAGGAAAGAAAGGACTCCTGAAAGTTGTTCTCTGACCTCCTGCTACACACACACACACACACACACACACACACACACACACACTGTGGCCTCTGCAACCTCCTCCCATCTCCCTGACCCCCCCCCCCGCACAAAATCAACAAATATAATTTAAAAATAGGTAAATAAATATCCAGTCTTTCCAGCTCTAGGCTAGTCATGAGATGAAGAAACTGGAGGCCCATCAGAAACGGCTATTCAATGTTCTGAGATAAAAAGGGCTTCCGTGTCTGAGTTTCTGACAGAGAAAAGTAGGCCTTCCAACCAGACCACCTACGTGGTAATTACTCAACTGTGGACTTCCACTTTCAGCGTTTAGAACTCCTCACCAGCCTTTTCCACTTCTTCAGAGAGGAGGTGCTGAGACGCGGGTCATGTCAGATAATTTGGCCAGATAATTTTCCTCTTCTTGAGCAAAACTGGAATTGGTAGAGGATCGTTGGTCACAAAAGTGGAGGCTGGGTGATTCATCCCGGTGATGTCTTGGGCCAAATTCCAGAAGGCAGTATTTTCAGGAGGGAGGGAGGGCAATTTGCATGCATGACCTCACCCAGAAGCTCCAGCCCCAGAGCATATAAAAAGGAGCCTGTCACACCTAGTCCTACTACTGCCAGGCCCTGCAACCCAAACAGACCGGCAGGATGCTCGCGCTCCGCTCCTTGCTGCCACACCTAGGGCTGCTCCTGTGCCTGGCTCTGCACTTTTCCCCTTCCCTGTCTGCCAGTGATAATGGGTCCTGCGTGGTCTTTGATGAAGTCTACGACTCCAACAACTTGGGAATCAACACTACGGCTGAGGTCTCTGGTGGGAATACAGTCTACACAGGTGAGTCAAAACCACTCACACCGCTGCCCTTTGTTCTCTGTGGAGCGTTAAGCAGGCTCGCGAACGTTCCATATGTGTGTGTGGACATGACGGAAAGTGGGGAGCGGTGATTGATAGGTGGTAGAGTGGATCGGGAGGACTGTTTCTATAGTTCCCTGTCCATAACTGAATCGCAGGTGGGGTAAACTGAGCCCCCAGGCAGATCACACCCCAGCAAGACATGGATGAATTAAGCGGACATTGTGTTATTTTTGAGGGAATTCTTAGCAGTCTACTGTCCTTTCACACCTACTTGACAGAATGTACCCTGCAGGACTCCAGGAAGGATGATTTGCGCTTAGTGTATGAGAAAAGCCATGTGTGCCAGAACCTACCTTATGTGTGAGGGACCTGAAAGGCAGAGATGTTAAATGACTCTCAGGGGACTCCCTGCCAGCGAGGGGCAGAAGCTCTTTGACTCCTGGTTGTTCAATCTTAATCTAATGTTTTTTTTTTTAGAAGTATCTGGAAAGTATTTCATAACTTTCCCTTATGGGATTCAACAAACCTACAAGTTAAAAACACACTTTCTAATTAGTCAAACCTGTTAGTCAAGGAATTCGCTTTCCTGGCTAGCTTTATTCATCTATTTGGGTTTATTTTTTTTAAAGCAACTACAGTTGGTTTTTAAATTTTTTTATTATTATAGTGTGTGCACCCTTATGGTGTGTGTAATGTGTGTGCACACAGTCACACGCATGTCCTGGCACTCTGGTGCAGGCTAGAAGGTAGCTTTGTGGAGTAGCTGCTCTCCAATCTTGAGGATCTGAGACTGAACACCAGGTTTCACAAGTGCCTTTACTCACCGGGCCCTCTCCTCTGCCCCACTCCTTCCGCCACCACCTCCTGGCTCCAGTCACAGAGCTGTGGAAACGGAGGAACTAGACGAGCATCCAACATTATAAGGCTAACAGGACTTACTATGTGCTGGACTTTGCTCTAAGGGAAAATGCTATTAGTAACCCCCATTTTCCAGAGGAGAAAGAAAGCATATAGAAGTCAATTTTTTACCCAAGGTCACTAGAATGTAACAGAACTAGTATTTGAGCCTAAAGCCAAAAGCCAGCCTGCCTTCCTAGCTCCTACAACACACTTCCTCTCTTAGTCTAAGCAAACCGTGCGAGGGTCACTATGGTGACTGCCGTTTGCATGATCTGCAGAGTCCCAGCCTGGAAGGTGAGCCACTGCACCAGACCTCCCCACTCCACTGCTTGTCTCTCTCCAGTTTCCTGGTGACTGTCACTGAGCAAATGCACCTACTGTAACAGGACTATGTCCCATTCCCTTGGGAAATGGGTCTTTTCATATCAGAGCAGGGAAGATAAGTCCGTAATCCAAGATGAACACTGGGTGAATGTGTGTATGAATACATTACTGCAAGGGCGATTGCAGGCCCGATGTAAGATGGCACAGCAGGAGACAGGCAGGCTGCTGCTGAAATGGGAGAAAGAGAAGTCTACTGGGGGGAGATAAGACGAAGACGTGGGAGTCTTTCTGAAAGGAGGGAGGCAGGAAGGAGAAAACACAAGACAATGGGGGAAGGTGGGGGAAGGGCATCCACAGCGGTCCCAGTAGCCTCAGGGGAAAAAGAAAGACCTCAGCTTCCTCAAGTGCCTAAGCTAGCTTTGCTCTTTATCAGATTCCATTTCACCCCAAAATGTGTTTGAGCTCTGAGGTAAATCTGACTCGTACTTTAAATTGAGGGTCAAAAATCCTCTTCCATGGGGTGAGAAGGACCGAATTCCACACCTACAGTTACAAAGAAGGCTTTACAAATACCTTTGCGGGGTGCTGTGGCTGAGACTCGGGCTTTCTGAAGACCCGGTGTTAGCCACCTTGCCTTGCTTTGGTTTGAAATCCTTTACTACTTCAGCATAGCATCAACGCTGGCAAACCATGAATAAATGGCTTGGCAGACCCTAGAGACAGCACAGCTTAGCCAGCCTCTCAGAGGGCTCACCCCACCCCACCCCCACCCTACCCCTCGGACCTGTTAAGGAAAGAAGCCTGTAACACTTACACAGAGGCACTGCTAAGGCAGCCTCTGACCGGTTGTCCACTGCTCCAGACAAGGATGTAATTTTCTACTTCCTTAACTTTCCAGCTTCTAGAACAGAAAGTTCCATTGGATAAAGGATTGTTTTTTAAGTGCTAGCGACAGAACCCAAGGCTTCAAGCATGCTTGACTATAAGCTACAGTCCTCCCCAGCCCTAGCTACCGTCCTCCCCAGCCCTAGCTACAGTCCACTTCAATCCCATTGGAATCAATCAAAAGTAGTTGTTTAGCACCAAACGCTGGGCTACCTGGATGCTGAGTGATAAAACCATAAAGTACAACTAAGTATTCAGTTCTGTAGAAAGGCTGTGAATGTTTCAGATATGAGGGAATTAGGGTAAGCTAGTCCAGAGGGGGGATGTGAGCAAGATCTGGGTGTGGAAGTGGATATGGGCTAAAAGCTAACCAGGAAGGAAGGCTCCAGACAGGCACCCAGACGGGAACAAACACCAGGCCCAGGTGTGGGTCAGATAGGAGCCAGGTGCGTTTGCAGAACAGCTGGGGGCAAGGGTGGGGGAGGTGGGAAACAGCAGCTGTCCCTAGAGTAGAAGGCAGACAGCCAGAGCAATAGGAATGAGAAGGCAGGAGCAGTTAGATTCTCTAGGTGGACGGGCATACATCCCGTGTAACAGGTTATATGAGGAAGTCTGGTCTGACCGCCGAATGTTCAAAGCATCTAAAGGAGACTGAGGCCACAGATCCAGAGACCCCCAAGTGGAAGGAAGGAAGGAAGGAAGGAAGGAAGGAAGGAAGGAAGGAAGGAAGGAAGGAAGGAAGGAAGGAAAGCGGAGCCCACAGTGAAAGCAGAAGCAGAAAAGGAACCACGGAGAAAACAGTTGGGTCGCTCAGAGGGTCGCTGGCTAGCTAGATGACAGCATCCTGCATCACCTTCCGCCACACCACCATGCAACTATGTGAGACAGGAGTCAGCGCCTCTCTGAGTGACTCAGGACTTGTGGGATTCGGGTCAGCTGACCTTCCTGGCAAAGCAAACCAGGGCGAGGAAATACAATGTGCTTAAATTAGTAATAACAATCACAGTTTATCTGCTATAAACCACAAATGTTAGCATCTTCTTTCTCTTTAGTCCTAACAGACTACGAGGGATAATGTCATTTCCCAAACCCAGAGCCTATGGCAAGCACAAAGAGAGAACTTAAAAAAAAGAAAGAAAAAGAAAAGCATAGCAGTCACAGATGTAGCTCAATTAGCAGAACACTTACCTGGCACATACCAAGCTCTAGGTTCAATGTTCTGCCTTTTATAACCCAGGAGTGGCAGCATATACCTGGAATGTCTATACACAAGACGGAGCATCAGGAGTTCAAGGTCATCTTCAGTTACATTTGAATCCAGCTTAGGAGGAGATCCTGTTTCAAAGCACACAAATTGGTACAGTGGTCACTGAGCAAGAAGAAGCCAGGGCGCAGAGGATCTGTCTTGCTCCTAAGTACCAGAGCCAGGATGCAGGTCCAGGGCTGTCTGACCTGATACTAGATCCACTTGCTTTGCTTTGGAAGGAGTTTCAGATGACGGAAATGGCCCAATACTGAGGAATTTACTCATACAGGCTCGTCTAGGGGGGAAAAAAACCAGATACACTAGAATATCCTCATGTTGAAATTAATAAAATGTCAGCCAGGTCCCTGTAAGTGCAGGCAGGCTGGGTCATAAACCTCATCTGAGTAGAGAAAAACTCTCAGAGGTATTGGTCCTTGAATTAGGACCTGAGTGTCTCATACCTAGTCCAACCCCTGTCCTACCCAGCCTCCACCTTCAATAACCCAGAGGGTCAGCGTTTCTGGGGTCAGGAGCAGGCCTTTGGTTTTGCTTAGCAACAGTACTCCCTTGTATCCCTGGAGCACGTCCTAGTAGACCTCCAAACCCTTTCATGGGTACTCACCTTAGAGGAGAGGCTTTCCTTTTTTCTATTAGGATCTATAGCCCCCATAGCAAAACCAAGGCCAGAGGATGGTCAGGCTCATAGCTGCCTTTCACTGTAGACTATTTGGAAAATTAAAAAAAAAAACAAGCATAAAGATGAATATTAAAATCATCTGTAGCCCAGGCAGGCTTTCAGTTTCCCTCTAGCTGAAGAGGATACGGAACTCATGATCCTCCATCCCTTATCTGGAGTTACAGGTGTGTGACACACTAGGTTCCCAGTCAGGCTCTCTCTGCTTTCTTCTACAGAAGCGGGCTCATGCCATCCACTCCGTAGCTTGCCTCGCTCACACACCACCTTGGTTTCACTTGGCTCACGCTAACGGCTTCCTCATATCCTTTCCTCTAGTGATGGTCCCTGTGAATGATTCAGTCAGTGCCGTGATCCTGAAAGCACTGAAGGAGAACAGCCCAGTGGGTACCTGGAATGGAGCAGATCAGAACTGCAACGACAGCAGTGTCTATAACTTGACGTCCCTAAGCGGCCAGGTCTTCCAAGCAACCTGGACAGTTCCTAATTCTGAGGATGTGACTAAAGTCAACCTGCAGTAAGGACTGCTTTCCTGTCATGTTGGGCTTTGGAAAGTTTATAACAGGCTTATACAGTTTTGGTTTTACCTAGGATTGAAACTAGACTGGGTATGAGTGTAGAACCCCGAAGTGGCACTTCTTGATACACACACACACACACACACACACACACACACACGCACACCAATGCTCTACATAATCAGGAAAACAGAACTCTTTCTTTCAAGTTGTCTGTATTCAAACTGGAGAATACTTCTTAAAAAAAAAATCTTTTGCTAGCATACAAAATAATAGGCTTTCTTATGACGTTTTCTTCATGTATGTCATTACACTTTTCTCATATTCATCCCCGTCACCTTTTCTTGTTCCTTGTTCCTTCAGTTACCAATCTTCCTGCAACTAGCCCCTTTTCTACCTTCATCACATACACACACTATACATATTAAATACAGTTAATTAAATATGTTAATAATAATTAATTATATAATAATTAAACATGTAGATTAATAATTATATCAATAGACTGAATAATTAAATTATTAATACTTATATAATTGGAATAAATAATTAAGTAAATATTTAGATGTACATAACATTAGTGGATAATCATTTGTTAAACATACACTCATACACGGGTAGGTAGACAACTGAGTAATAACAATAGTTTCCTCCTGTGATAAAAAAAGGACGACCTAAAAAAAAAAAAAAAAAAAGGATGACCTGAGGTTCTAAGGAAAGGTCACCTAGAGGCTAGCATTATACGTTTACAACAAATGTCTCTCACTCTGAGGAACTGGCATTGAGAAACCAAGTGTTGTGAAGAACTTATGCTCCTGGAAGGGCAAGCCTGACAGTCAGCTGTGTCCTCTGCCAGCATCCTTGTCTCTGTGGAAGTTGGTGAAGCTGTGAAGCCATCCTTCCCTCTCCTGCCACACTCTGGAACTAGCCAGGCTTCATCAGCTTTGGAGGAGGAGCTATTATGCCCCAAAGTGACGAAAGAAAGCAGAATTCAAAGGGAGCTACTGTTACTAACCCTACCATGGCAACAGTTCTGACCACACTGTGCTCAAGCAGGTACAGTCTGCAGTGACACAGCAATGACAATCTACATTGTCGCTACACAGCAAAATCCCGCCGTCTGTGCACTCCACATCCTCACATACACACTCGCTACAATACACTAGACTCTCTCGATCATGATGTATACACTCATGGCCTTGGTGACTGACTCAAGGGGAGAGGACGTAAGGAACACCATGGGGGGCACTATGCTAAGCAGGGTAGAAAGGTCAAAGGTCTTCGCCCGCCCATGGGATTCACAACAGTGAGGTTGGAGAACTCAGCCCACACAGGTGAGTACTGAGGCAAAATGTTCCCTTTGCTTTCCCTGACCACACAGATTCAGAAACAACTCTGTTACACCCTCTGGCTTTCCTCTACTTCGTCGTGCGTATCTCGACCCTAACTGACTCCTTAACTAATTATCTAAATAGTCATCAAAATCTGTCTCAGAAGACACTAAAAATGCCGTGAGCATGAAGCCATTGACTGTTGGATTCACGGCTATCTGCTCACACTAAGCTCGGCAGACTGTGTCCTTTCAGTAGTGACTTGCTGGCTGTATAGACAATGGGCTAATATTACAATGGACCTATTGGTTTAATAACAACAGAACAAGCTCGGAGGATAGTTTAATGGGGTTGGGTGATGGGAGAGCAGCTTGGAGTTAAGATCTGGAGGGCTTCAGTGAAGTCAATACGAACCAGATCAGAAGTGAATGGTCTGCTTACTGTGCCGTATAAAATATAAGCTCGTAAGAGATTGACAGACAGGATGGGGTGATCCAGAAAGGATGCAGCTTGTAGACAAGGCCCTCATGTGTGTCTTACTGACTTGTTCTGCAGGGTCTTCATTGTCATCAATCGCACGGCTGTAAAGTCATCTGTGAAAGTGGAGCAAGGTGAGTTCTGTTGCAAAAGCTCCCTACATTCGGCGTTAAACTCAGGCACTCTGGGAAGTTATTTTACTTACATATCAGTTGAGTTTCCCATCATCCTGGAACCTATGTGATATTTCCCCCAACCTTTCATTTTATGTTGTGTGGAAAACAAAATCCCTCTCTGAGATTTGTGCAATTTTTCAGAAATCCCCATGGTCACCTCTGGCTCCAAAGCCCTGCTTCAACAGGGCCTATTTCTGTTCAGTGCCAGATAGGCATCCACATGAAAAGGCAACATTATTCTCAGTGTCCAGACAACCTGAAACCGCACTTACACAAAGCCTTCATATGGTCAACTTTAACTAGTTTTTAAGAGAATTATGCAGGGGCAGGGGAAATGGAGACCACTAGTTATACAAAAAGATGTGGTATCACAGAAATATCAATATCATCAATTCTTGTTAGATTATTTCTATTTTTGTGTTTCTTTTGGAGAGGGTAGCTTGACCCTAGCACCCTGGCAAAAGCTAGCAAAGTACAGTCTCCCTAAGCTGCAGCATGACATGACACCTCTCTCTCTCTCTCTCTCTCTCTCTCTCTCTCTCTCTCTCTCTCTCCCTCCCTCCCTCCCTCCCTCCCTCCCTCCCTCCGTCCCTCCGTCCCTCTATGTGTGTATGTGTGTGTGTGCGCGCGCGCGCGAGATAGAGAGCGCGCGTGCATGTGCTCACAGATCTGCATGTGACTGTGTTTGTGAAGGCCAGTGGACAGCCTCACTTGTTTCATGAGACAGGGTCTCTCCCTGGCCTGGGACTCACCCAATAGGATGGTCGGTTAGTGATTTCAGGGACCTTCTTTTTTTGCCTTCCTGGTGCTCTGGTCACAGAAGCATGCACCTCTACACCTAGGATTTTCATGCAGGGTTGAGGAGAGCAAACTCAGATCCTCATGCTCCTGTGAAAGAACTTTGCTGACTAAGCCGTCTCCACAGCCCTTCCATGAGCTTCTAACAGCCTCAGCTACTGTCATCACTAGCAGGAGTTTCCACCAGCCTTCCCCAGGGCACAGACCCCAGGCCCACACTTTCCCTGGGCTCCTTCTCCTCCTCTCTATCCCCCTTTTTTTAATTTCTGGGTAAGACACCAAAGGATTCAAAACTGGAATTCAGAAACAATGGCTTACTGGCCTAAAACTACAGAGAAAGTCCGCAGCAGAGTGAGGTCTGCAATTCCTCACCTCACCCTTTTGTCTGCTTTTCTTAGACTTACATTAAAACTAAAGAGATCATTTTAGGCAGTTTTTTATTGTAAGGTTCATCTGAGGGCATGTGTGAAGCCTTGGATTCAAATCTTCAGTGTGGGGAGTGGGGGAGGGAGGAGACCCAAACAAGAACCATTAGTCAAAAATGTCCAAATCCCAGGCCTTCCTCAGGAACCAGAGCGCTAAAAGACACGCAGTGTGCTGCCGTTTTTCTGTAAGTCATTTACTACAAAATGTACAGACGGAATAATCATTTCCAACAGCACATTTTAAAGTACTTATGCCTAATCAAACTATTATATGACAGTATTTACTGTTGGTGGTTTTCCCTCTGTGAGGTTATTTTCTTCCTCAAGGACATTTTTGAGAAAAACACTTGCAGAAAAGCTAATAGACTGGGAAATGTGTATTTCTAATCAGGACTCCTTAGTTCCATCCTAATAAAATAGAGTTTAAAAGTCAGGGGAAAGGCCAAGAGTGGTGGCACACCTACGTTCCCAGCAGTTAGAGGCTAAGGCCAGACGGGCACAATGTCAAGCCCAACATGAGCTACCCAGAGAAAGACTCTGTCTCAAACAAAACAAAAGAATGAGAGGGAAGGGGGACACGTGGCTGTGCTCTGCTCTCTCTAGCTGTATGGGATGTCAGAGAGATAGTTGTCCTGGAGAAATGTAGGAGAGAAAAGACATAGTCTCGACCAGGAGAGCTTCCTCCAGGCAAGCAGAAGGATGCCTGGGCCTGTGGCATTTTCCTTCTTCCTCTTATAACCAAGTTTTAAAGGGAAGAAAATGAGTGGGTGCATGCATGCATGCATGCATGCGTGAATGTGCAGGTTTACACACGTGAGAAGGACAAAGGAGGACACCCTGTGCCTTCATCTGTGGCTTTCCATCTTGTAACTAACGATACAGGCTTTCACCAAACCTAGGACTTCCCATTTTCTCAATTGCATGATTGGCTAGCAAGCCCCAGCTATTCTCCTTTCTCTGCCGTTACCCTCAAGTGCCAGAGCTGGGGTTACAGCCCCCACTCCCAGCTAAGGATGAGACACCCTTGAAGTATCTATGTTCCAAGCTCTAGGTTTTCTGGCATCAGACACGTTCCTAAAAATGAAGGCCTGGCTTCTTTTCGATCACTGCTGAGAACCAGCATGTAGCCAGAACCTACGTGAGAAACAGTTTGTGGCTTGCAAGCCAGAGAAACAAAGTCAAGGATTCAGACAGAGCATCTGCCACTAGCTAAGGCAGAGGTCACTATTCTTGGTTCTGCATGATACTGACTTCTCCCAAGTCCTTGGAATTAGCAAGAAAATGATAAAAGTGTACTACCTTGGGTCATATTTGCACTACAGGTAAGAGTAAAGATATTTGAGAGCACACTACTCAACTAATGACAGATTCACATGTTTTATAAATTCTTCGGGTCTTTTCTTCTTCTCAACAGACTATGTAGGGGCTGGAGAGTTAGCTCAGCTCAGCAGTTGAGAACATACAGTTGCTCTCCCAGAGGACCCAGGTTCAATACCCAGCACCCAAGTGGCCTCACAACAATGTAACTCCAACTCTAGGGAATCTGATGCTCTTGTGGCCTCTGAGGGCACCTCGTGTATGTGAGGCACATGCAGACACGCAGGGAAACACTTAATGTGCATTTCTAAAACAAATAATCGAAGGAGAAAAGATCAGGGAGTCCTTAAGGACAGAGACTTAAGTTACTGTTATTGGTTAACACTCTGAGCCTTTGAGCTGCCACAGCTCTCTTCCTTGTGTGACACTGGAGAAGTGTTGATTGCTGTTTCCTCATCATCTCTGGCTTTACTGTCTTAAAAAGATTATCATTATTATGTGCGTACATATGCAACGTGTGTGTGAAGGTCAGAGGTGAGCACTTTGAGGTCATTTCTCTTCTTCCACCTTTCCATGAGATTAAACTCAATGACAGTGCCTTTACCAGCTGAGCCATCTTGCCAGACTTTAGCATCTTTGTCTAGTGCCCTCCCACCTCCCAACAAAGGCCTGATAAAATTGTCTCTTTGGTTTTTGTTCCCTTCCCCAGTAAACTCTTCAATCTTGACCCCCACTCCTGAGAGTTTTGAGACCAGCCAGACCATGACTACAGCCAAGACTACAGCCAAGACTACAGCTGAGAACACAGCCAATACCACAGCCGTGAGCACAGCCAAGACCACAGCCAGAAGCCTGGCCATCCGTACTCTCAGCAGCCCCCTGGCAGGTGCCCTCCATATCCTGCTTGTTTTTCTCGTTAGTAAACTCCTCTTCTAAAGGAAACTGGGCAAGCAAGTCTCCAACCTCCAGGGCATCCTCCTGAGCTCATTTCAGGCCAGTGTTTAAATGTACATGAATGAAGGTTTTATGTCCTCAGTATGCAACTCAACCACCTCGGACCACAGACCTGTGACACTAGTGCATTTGAGGGACACAAACATTTGCCTGGATCTTTCAGGATACTAATTCTGCTTTTTGTAAATACTTAGTCCATCCTGCTTGTAACCTGAAGTTCTGACTCTCAGTTTAACATGTTGACAGCCAATCTGAACTTGTGTTTCTTGCCAAAGTATTCCCATGAGCCTCCTGGGTTTGGGGGTGGGGAGGGGAATATCCTTCTTTTCTTTCAAGCTGACTTCAGATTTCTGGCCAAACCTACTCAGGTTACAAAGGACTTATGTGACTTATGTGACTGAAGGAAAAAGAGAAATGAGTGATAGTCCTGTGGCTACTAGCAAATTCCCACTGTGTCCAGACCAGTCAATAGGTTTTGAAGAGAGAAAGTATATGAAAATTATGCCTCAGAGGCCAATGACAGGACACATGACTTTTTTTCCTAAGTCAAATAAACTATATATTGAACAAGAATGCCAAATGTGCTGAATTGAAAGATAAGCCTTAATAAGTGATAAAATACAAAGTGTTACCTTTGTTTTTAGAACTATGAATGAATTTGTGTGTGTGTGTGTGTGTGTGTGTGTGTGTGTGTGTGTTTTCAAGGACAGATACAAGATTAATTTATCTCAGCTTTGTTTTGTCCAGTCATAGCTGGTCATTTCTTCCTTGATGATAAGTTCCACTAAGAAAATGGGCCAAAAAAAAAAAACCCAAAATACTTGTAATACGTATAGTACAACATGAAACCAAAAAAAAAACTTATTTCCAACAATAAGTCTGTAATAAGAAATAAAAGTTTTCCTTTAATAATTCTTCTTCTATACCATCTAGGCCACCTACCCAGGAATAAGCACCCCTCACATCAATCATTAACCAAGAAAATGTTCCCCGGTTTAAGTTCTCTCTTCCCAGATGACCCTGGCCTGTGTCAAGCTGACCAAAGTCTGACCACCGCACAGTGTTCAGAAGTTCCCTCATAGCATTAGTCTTTTCTACGTGCTGATTCTGTTAGCTGCTTCCATACGTGCCTCATGGGCAAGTCTCACCAAATGTGCTATCCTGAAAGTTGCCTGGTTATTCTGTCCACTTTTAAAGATAAGAAGTCTGAGGAGTCAGAGAACTTCTGAAACCAGTCCTAACCACAGAGCTAGTACCTGGGCACAGTGACCCCAGGTCTCAGGAGGCTACTGGGAAGTTTGGGGGCAGTCTGGTCTCCGAGGAAGTTACAAACATACATACATCCGAGGGATACATAGCAAGACCCTGTCAGAAGGGAGCGAGACAGGAAAGGAGAGAGAGGCCATAGAGATGGTGAGGGACAGGGCAAGAATACAGACCTGCTCCAAATGCTTGGTTTCCCACATGTTCACAAGGTGTTGAGTTGGTCCTGCCCTGAAGCTGGCTGAAATAGGAGCCACCCCTGCTTCCAGGAGTGTGGAATGATGACAGTGTCATTCACGGCAGAGGCGGTAACTACAGAGTCAACTGTAGCCCTGATCATGATGCCATCTTGTGTGTCTTTAAATTTCCGTCAGTTTGTTGTTTTCTGAATGGAGACAGTCTGTCTTTCATAAACTTTGGTCATTTTCAACCCACATTTCTTTGTCCTTTCGGCTTCCTTCTCTGTCTCGTCCTGGGACTCCAGATATAAGTATGTGAGTGCACTTGCATCCCATGGACCATCTCGTCCTGGGACTCCAGATATAAGTATGTGAGTGCATTTGCATCCCATGGACCATCTCGTCCTGGGACTCCAGCTATAAGTATGTGAGTGCATTTGCATCCCATGGACCATCTCGTCCTGGGACTCCAGCTATAAGTATGTGAGTGCACTTGCATCCCATGGACCGTCCTTTTTCATTTTCTCTTTTTTTTTTTTTCCTGCTCCTCAAACTAGATCGTTTCAACAGACCTGTCTTCAAGCTCAGCAATTATCCTGCCTCAAGGCTGCAGGCAAAGCTCAACATTTTTATTAAAATATATATATATTTGTTTTTAAATTTTACCTGTTACACTTTCCAGCTCCAAAAGTTCTATTTGGTGTCTGCTATAATCTCTGTCTACACACCACTATTCTGAGTTCAGAAGCGATTTCCTGGCTTAGCTCTTCATCACTGTTTCCGTCCCCACTCTGAGCACAGGGAAGATGCCGACATCAAGTTTTGCCTCTTAGGCCCGACGGCTGGGCTTCCTTGGGGACAGTGTCTGCTTTGTTTTTTTTTCCCCCCTTTATAAATTTTTGTTGAAAACTGGGTGTTCTGGATATTCCAATGTCTTGACTCCGGAAACCTGACTCTCTGTTGTACAACAGCTGTTGCTGGCTGCTGCTGCTCATAGCTGCAGACTGCAGTGATCACAGAGTTTTCTTTCCTGGTTTCTCAGCAGTTAACCAGCAACCTTAGAGATTTTGTTAAATGCCAAAATTTAGCATTTTGGGCCCGATAGCTGTTTTTTGTTTGTTGTTTGTTTGTTTGTCTGTTCTTTGTTGTTCTTGGTAATAGATTGCAGAATTTAAAAAGTTTACTGGCTGGTGTGGTGGAGAGACCAGTACTTGGAACCTCCTGTTCCTTGGTTTCACTTATATTACCAGGTGCTTACTGCTGACCCTGCTGGCCCTGAACAAGTGTAGACCTAAGCACTGTCCATGAATTATTTCTTTCAATCCTTACACCAAGACAGGGGTAGAGATTCAACTCCAGGTTCCCAGCACTCCAGAGGCTAAAATGAGAAGATTACAGTGAACTTAAGGCCAATGTAGGCTCCATGGAACACTCTGGCTTCAGCGCAATACCTTGTCTCAAAACAAACAAAAAACTGAAGGGGTTGGGGGAGGCGAATATTGTTCAGTCAGCAAGAAAACAGTGAAGCTGGTTCTTAAAGCTGTTCTATCTCACTTCTGAGCCTGCCCCTTAATCAGGACACCTTGGGATTCCTGAATAGCTTTTAAATTACCAGGGACTTCCCCTATCTAGAAAAAAAAAAAAAGAGTTTACCGGGTCATATGATGAGCGGGTGTCCCTTGCTGACACACAAGCTGTATTCTCTGGTACTCTTTCTCCCTGGCCCCACTGCTTGGTACCATCTCCAAAATAAACACTGGTGAATCCTGATCCAGCAAGCCAAGAGCAGTTTCGTATTTACGTTTCGTGGCCCAACCTGTCTTCCTGTCAGGTTCAACGTGGAAGTTGTGACAAATACTGACTTTGTCTCAGGGTGCAGGCCTGGCAAGAGAATTTTCTGAACATTCATAGACGCAAAGAAATCTGGGTAGCAGAATTCAGACAGGCAGCTGACCAAGAAAACAGGATTAGGAAATTCAAGTCAACAGACCTGACCTTCTGATAAGTAGGAAGGTGACCGTAGACAGACTTCTGTGCTGTCTTCTGTCTTGTTTCCCTATCTGTTATACAATGCTCAACCCTAGTGTCTCAGCTCTTCCCGGTCTCAACTTGGGATTCTCTGTCATACCCAATCCTGACTTCATAAGTAAATAAATAAATAAATAAATCTTTTATTTTTTTCATTTTTATTTTATGTGTATAAGTGTTTGTCTGTACAAATGTATGCATACCATAAGCATGTCTGGTACCTATAGAGGTTAGAAAAATGTCAGATCCCTCGGAGCTGAAATCATGAATAGTCGTGAACCACAATGTAAGTGATGAGAATCCTGGATCCTCAGCAAGAACAACAGATGCTCGGAACTGCTGAGAGCTGTCTCTCTCTTAAGCCCTAGGTAACTGTTGGCTGTTTAGCTGGCCATTTTGTGCTGTTACTAGGAAATTTTCCAAGTTGATCGTATATTCTGGTATGTTCTGTACTTTGGTGTTCTTGGAAACCAGTCACAATAAAAGTCAGGTAGAACTGCTTTGTATAGTTTCCCACAATAAGCTTGGATCTGAACCAACTGCCAGGCAGCACTTCCTGTACCTGTGTGCAAGCTTTTGTGGTTCTTGCTGCCCATGGAATGGACCCCAAATGGACCCCAACATAAAAGAGACACCTGCACCAATATAAGAAGTCATTTGAAATAAGGGCTTCATTTTGAGTAGGGGTTGAGTAAAGTTTAAGTTCCCAAGACCTCCCTAGGAACTGACATCCTATTTGGCAGAGACATGTACATGAGTAACTGACATCCTGGTTGGCAAATTAAGACATAAATGTTAGGCAAAGCAAATCTGCCACAGTTGAATACCCCAGCCAATGAGACCAGGATAAAGGCGTGTTCCTAAAGAAGTCTCCTATCCCTAAGTTCTGATTGGTAGAAAAACGTGGCACAGATGTTTGTAAATTTTAGTCTTAAAAGCCCTAGAGGATCTTGATTCAAGGTCAAAGTTCATCTCTCAAGTCTGACTACATCCCTGACTGATTAGTCTTGGAGTATGCTTTCAATAAACCAGCCCTGTTTGACTGAGATTGATTTCTGAGTGGTTTGTGCAGTGATTCCCAGACCCAAACACTATCCAGAACCCTCAGTCCTAGTTTTGAAATTTTAGTCAGGGGAGATAAATAGGTGTTACCTTATGGTACATGTGACTGACTAACAAGGGCTACCGGAAGCACTCCTGCCGGGAGCACTTCTGCCAGGAGCACTGCTTTGGACTGTAAAGCAGTACCCAGGCTCAGAGGAAAGCAGTATTCCACAGAGGAAAGCAGTATTCCACAGGAGACATTGCCCATGGACTCAGGAGGCAGAACTGAAGCGGCCCGGGATCTGGGTAACTGCCATGCTTGGTTGCTCCAGGAGTGGGTCATAAGCAGCAAGCTCCGTGGGCAGCAGAGTACGTGACTGCTGCAAAGAGGTGTGTGTGTGGGCAGCTTCAGGAATACAGAGTCCTGGCTTCTTATTTGCACTCGGGCTTCTGATTCTCATTATCACTGGACACTGACAGCTTGCACACACACACACACACACACACACACACACACACACACACACACACA